>NC_142540.1:8337500-8642500 GCF_056151865.1 Erythranthe guttata
GACTTGTCAACAAATCAAAAAAAAATAAAAAAAAATCACAACAAATAAAAAATAATAATATTACATTAATTTACTGTCAACGGCTAAACAATTACATAAATGTATTGTCAACGGCATTACAATTACGTTAATTAACTTTCATTGACAATATAATTACGTTAATTTACTGTCAATGACAGCACAATTACGATCAATGTTTAGCGGCAGACGTAAAAAAAACAAAAAAAAAACCTAATAAAACACTAAAAAAAAAGTCAACACCAGAAACCGGCGAAAAAATCTGGAAGAAAACAAAAGAAAGAAGAAAAAATCGAAAAGTCAACGCCGGAATCTGGCGGCGAAAAAAAGTTTTTGAAAAAAAAAATTCAAAATTGAATTTTTTTGGTCAAAATTCTATTTTTGTGGACAAAATTGATTAAATTGGGATTACAATTAAGAGTTGGGTATAAAGGGTTGGGGGTAACATTGGCATATACATGAATGTTTCCTATATTTATAATAAGGGGAAATTTGCTAGACACCCCTTACTTTGAATTTATATAGGTAGAGATCATAATTGTTAGATGAATATGAGCATAGGTCCTTTGACCCCAAAAAATAATATAAATAAAATAAAATAATTAGTATATAGACATAAACACCCTCAATTAATAAAAAAAAATCTCATTGACTATCTCTCTCCAATCACACGTTCTCTCGCCCTATATCTCATCAATCATCTCTCTTCCTATGTATCTAATCTCACGTCTCTCTCTCTCTCTTTCTTCTTCTCTGGGTTTTTTTTTTTCTTCTTCCTCTGTTTCTTTATTTTTTTCATGAAGAAATATTATAAAGAAGGAGAAGAACGGGGATGTGAGATAATTTCTTCATGAAAGAATTAAAGAGGACAACAAACATCCCCTCCCCTTCTCCTAAAAAACATTTAGAAATCCAAAATTCTAGCCAAAATGCGCATCGTGTCTCCCGTATGTAGAACATTCCCATCGTTTGTTGTTAGCAATTTTCGTTTGCAAGTTGGTTTAACTTCGTTTGTTGTTTGAAGAATTGCATTTGCTGTTGAGATTCGATTCCTCTGGTTTACAATTTGCAATGTATGTCTTAAGTTACATTTTACAAACACTTTGTTTTATGTTTTTGCTGTTTGCAACGTGTTTCATAAACAATTTTTTTGTTGACGTTTTTAATGATGATGATTTTTTTTTTCCAATTTGTTGTTTGCATTTGGCGAAGTCATAGGCAATTTTTTGTTTGCAATTGAATGAAATGCATATTCTGTATTTTATTTTTCAGTTTGTTGTTTGTATTTGACGAAATCATAGGTATTTCGTTGTTTGCAATTCCATAACAAAAAATCTAATTTTCAGTTTGGTATTTGCAGTTCACAGAGTTGTATGCGTCGCGCGAGAAGTCCCGAAGTCATCGGTAGAGTTTTTTTAGTATGAGTTAGTAAAATAAATTGTATATTTTTTTTATGAATTAATTTAATTTTTTTTTGTAATATTTTGAAGAGAGATTTTTGAGAATTTGTTTTGATAGAGAGATATTTTAGGATTTGATTTGATTTAATCTAAGGGTATTTTAACTACAATAAATATTATTAATTTATTAAAATATGAAAATTTTGACATGAATCTACACACACAAATTATAATATAGAGGGACCTATAGCAAATTGCCCCTTATAATAAATATTAAAGGGGTAGGTTTATTGGTGAAAAACAATGTTTTGAAACCCGGACCGGACCGGCCGGTTCGACCGGTTCAACCGCGAACCGGTGCCTTGTCTGGTCCGGTTATACCTATAAAACCGAAAATTACAAAAACCCGGTCAAAATGTCAAAAACCGGTTTTTTGACCGGTCGGACCGGAAACCCGGAAACCGGCTCAAAACCGGTTTTTTGGCTGCACATGCGTTTTTTAATTAATTCAAAAAAAAAAAAAAAGGAATTCCAAACGGCGTCGTTTAATGCCCAGAAAAAAGGAAAACAAAAATAAAAGAAAACAAAAGGAAGTTGGAACGTGAACAGTGGGCTGATTCACAAATCACAATAATTCAATTTTCAACATTCTACCCTAATAAGACAACAAGTCAAAAACAGGAACGTCTTTTTTATAAAAAAAAATACCAGCGGCTTTTTCTAAAGAAAAAAAACAGAGAATTTTTTCTTTTCTTGTGGAAGTGCTGTCGTTCTCCAAATCAAGCACAACCTGCACCGTTGTTCTGGAATTGCTCTGGTAAACTTTTTTTCTAGATTATAAATTTATAAATTCGTTTATTGGAAAATAGATCTAATTACATAGAATTTATATTCTTTTTACTATTATATAATTTAGCAAATAAATCTTGAAATTGGTGCTTGAAGTACACAAATAAAATAATTACTTGTTTGTTTCAATTAGTTGATTCATGGATAATTACTTGTCAAGAGTTTAAAATTACTTATTTATTTGATGAAATTTTAATAGTTTAAAATTATTTTCAATCGATTAATTTTTATTTTTTTTATTGTCAAGAGCATGAGTTCGATGTGATGACATCCCATGGAGGAGATGAAGGTGGAGATGAAGGTGGAGATGAAGATGAAATTGGAGATGAGTACGAGAAAGAGTGATATATGAAGATGATAGTGTCATTCATATGCATTTACTATTTACTTTAAATATTTGATTTTGATGTGAGACTTATTTTAAATGTTTGCTTTAGATGCTCGACCTTTTAATTTTTTTTTTTTGAGTTTTGATTTAAATTAAATGTTAACTTTTGAGTTTTGACTTATAAGGTGACTATGATTTATATTCCCTGTTATTTTATGGTTTGATTTATAATTTTATGGTTAACTCGTATGAATATTTAATATTGATGATAAACAGGCTATTTCTACGTATTTTTTTGCATAAATAATACTATATAAATTAAATATAAATAATTAAAAATAGATTATTCAAAAACCCGGTTGGACCCCGGTTGAACCGGTCCAACCGTGACCCGATAGCTTGGCCGGGTCAATGTCCGGTCCGGTTTTCAGAACATTGGTGAAAAAAATATAGTCCCTAAACCTAAAATAATAAAGATACTTGGTCGGGAACTTATGCACAAACACCCCTATTTTTTATAAGTTTTGTCTCGGATATGTCATTAAATACATATTTTGCACATTGGAAGTGGACCGAATTCATTCAACCACCACCTACGCACCTAAAGTGAGTCGCCACTTTCATACCCCATTTCCGCTCTCATCAGGTACTCTCTCTTTCTCTCTCTACATTCTTGGAGATTTTTTTTTCCATTAATCATGTAACCACAAATGTTTATGAACCATAATACCCCCATTAAATTAACCCCCCAAAATAAAAGGTCTATCTGCCATAAACCGAAATCACTCATCTTTAAAAGGTTGGTTGCTTCTTTTTTTTTTTTGTTGATAAATTTTGAATGCTTACTAGTTTTATGCTTGCGCGCATGTACAATCATCAATTTGTTCATTTACCGCAATGATTTATGATTTTGAGGATTCTTCGATGGCATATTCTTAATGAGTTAGTGTGCCCACTGTCAATTTTTAGATTTCTGATTCTTAATCACATTTGTTTAAGGTTTGGATTTGTTGTGTAAATGAAATGGTAGCTTGTCTTCTTGTTTGGGGTATGTTCTGAAGGTGTTTGCTGATATGCCCAGCAGAGAAAATACCTCGGTAGTCTTTGTTTGTACTTTGTAGTCATGATGTACTTTTGTACCTGCTTAGAGCCCCATACGAAAGATTAGGAAAACGAAATGGAATAAGTATAGAACTATTCTATTGTATTGAAGAACAAGGAAAATAGTCGTTCATCAATCTTTCGACGTGTCCAAGTCGATTGTGTACCTCTTATCAGCTATAATTTCATGCATCCCAGAAATGTTATGATTGCTCGTTTTACAAAATTAAGAATTCAGTGGGAAATGATACGACTTCTGCATTGTTTTATGTAGCTTTTCCAACTGCCCTTTTATCCGCACTAATTTGAAGAAGTCACTGTAATCAATTCTGTTTACTCCATGATATCCCTCCCCGATGGCTTTTAGTATCTTGAAGTTTTTCGTTTTTGGAACCTCAAAGAGGAATTCTCTATAAGCCTGTGGTCAAAATTGTTTCTGGAATACATGCAACACAACAAATATCCATTGAAAGTTAAAAAGGATTGGTCTTATATATGTATATACATATATATATATATATATATATATATATATATATATATATATATATTAATTGTCAGCAGTTGTTTTTTACTTCTCTTATTCGTCTGAATTAGCTTGTGTTTTTGTTGTCCCTTAAACAATTATGCATAATGATAATATGCTTGTATTCAAGAACCGTGTATATAATATATACACACCATGTATATATTATATGTACCATTTGCTTGCTTCCTATCTTGGCCCTTACATTTGACTTATTTGTATTTGCAGATACATCAGGTGACACTTGCTAGCTTCTGATTGGCCCATCTTTTTTCTGTAAGCAATTCAAAGGAATCATGTTATCCGCCAAAACCCTACAGTTCACACCCCTCGTAAAGTCCAATGATTTTACTCTTCCATTCCAAAACACTGTCCCGATAACCGCCAAATTCAAACTCAACACCAAAAGAACATGCCTCAAATCATCCTTACACTCACTAATCACCGCAGAAACTAACACCAAAGATTCTTCCACCTCCGCCCAAACCCGAGTTGAGATTCTATCCGAAGCACTACCCTTCATTCAAAAATTCCGTGGTAAAACTATTGTTGTCAAATACGGTGGAGCCGCAATGAAATCCGAAGCCCTACAGGCCTCAGTAATCGCAGATATCGTCCTCCTCTCGTGTGTGGGCATCCGTATAGTATTCGTCCACGGTGGTGGGCCCGAGATAAATCAATGGCTCGCAAAACTAAACATACAACCAAACTTCCTCAACGGACTCCGAGTCACCGACGCATCGACAATGGAAATCGTGTCAATGGTTTTGGTTGGCAAAGTCAACAAACACCTCGTTGCCTTGATCAACAAGGCGGGTGCAACAGCCGTCGGATTATCGGGAATCGACGGCCGGATCTTAACCGCCCGCCCGTCACCGTATTCCTCGCAACTAGGGTTCGTGGGCGAGATAGCGAGCGTGGACCCCACGATAATCCGGCCGCTAGTAGACAACGGCCACATCCCCGTCATCGCCTCCGTGGCGGCTGACGTGGAGGGGCAGTCGTACAATATCAATGCCGACACGGCGGCCGGCGAGCTGGCAGCGGCTCTGGGGGCGGAGAAGCTGATCTTGCTGACAGATGTGGCGGGGATATTGGAGGACCGTGAAGATCCAGGGAGTTTGGTGAGGGAGATTGATATAAGAGGTGTGAAGAAGATGATCGAAGATGGGAAGATTGCAGGCGGGATGATACCTAAGGTGAATTGTTGTGTGAGGTCTTTGGCTCAAGGGGTTAAGACAACGAGTATTATAGATGGTCGGTTGAAGCATTCTCTTTTGCTCGAGATTCTCACCGGTGAAGGTGCCGGAACAATGATCACCGGATGAAACAACTGTTTTTCGGCTATTTTATTAAATTTTCTTGATGTTTTGTGTTTTCCTTGTTATGTTATATCAATAATGTGTAAATTATTGGTACGGAATGAGCAACATAGTAAAGGGAAAGCTCTGTTACTTGAGAACCAAGACTGTGTCTGCATTTACATTTTCTTATTGAAGTAAAGTTTTTTTAACTTGTTTGGACTAAATAATTGAGGCTTTTAATATATCCTTTTCTGTAATGCAAAAATTATGGAGATTTGAAACTGGTTTATTCTCAAAACTCGTGGAATATCATTGATTTGGTTAGTAAATATTTTCATTAAAAACTCGATTGCTTATTGATAATGTTATTCTATAAGTTAGTGATGTCCACCGCTACTTACACTATTAAGAACCATTATTTACAACCATTAAGGAGTTGTAACTTATGACCTTTGAGTGATCATTCTTGTACTATATATATGACACTATTGTATTGAGTTCGGTACACTTGATGATATGGAATAACATATTACATATTCTCCCTACATTGTTTTCTACTTCTTGTATATTCTTTATTAGTTCTTCGACACGTTATCAGCACGATTGTTTTGTTTCATTTTTCGAGCAATGGTGATCCAAAGAAGATAACATCTCTGCCATATATGAAGAAAATGGAGTTGATTTCAAATATTTTATTGTTGTTTTGAATTGATTAAATATTAATCATCTTCATTTTGTTGTAGGTGAATTTTCGTGCAATTCACGAGTCGGTACTTCGATGCCTGTTTTGGATCTCATAATGTCCGAATTTCAGAAAGTGAAAAGTACGAAACTTGTAGAATTTTCTGTTAGTTGTTCGTAACATTTTGAATCATCAAAATCGGATCTCGATCGAAAGAGATATGCAGAGTTGTCCCTTGTGCGAATTTTTTAGATGAACATGACGTTCTAAAAACATAAGGGACGATTATAGGCCTGGAGCCTAGACTACATACGAGATTAGAAATCTTGATTGAGTATATTAGACTTTAAGTCTAAATAGTAAGACTCTTGAACATTTGAGTTAGTGGGTATTACCCATTTATAGTACTATTATCTCTCAATTAAGTACTATAACTATTTTTATTATACATTGAGACTTGAGGCCCAAATTGAGCATGTGCAATAAAGTGAGTCAAAGATTTGAGTGGTATATTAAAGAACCATTTGTTCGAATTTATGCGACTTGAAAAGCTCCATCAATCGAAAAGAACTCGAAGTTCATAAATGTTAGTCTCGAAGCCTAGTTTAAATATGAAGGTTTGGAAGCTTATGTGGAGGCATATCAAATATAAAAGCTTAAGGCCCAGATTATATTTGATGACTAGAAGTCTCGATTGAATATATTAGACTCAAGGTGTAAGTGATGATACTCAAAATTGAATATTTGAGTTAATGGGTATTTCTCACTTAAGGTACTATTATTTTACGATTAAGTACCAATTATAGGGCCTAAGACCCCAAATCAAGTACATAAATTCAAGGTATAACTCAAAACCTTGAGATTTGAATGTAGTCAAAATGCGTATCCATTTGTGGTACAATGATATCAAAAATATCATGAAACTTGAAGTTATCTATAATTGTTCAAGAAGATACTATGACATTTGGGTAATTGAAATTGTGTTCCATTACATGTCTTGAAGACACAATATTTTATGTGCTTAATATGTGTCTTGAAGAAGCACACCAAATATTTCGTACTGAAACGAGGTCTAAAAGACATGAACAAAGTATCTTTGTATCTTAAGATACAAGTAAAAGAATAGGTGGCATATATCTTGAACACATAAGTAAAAGTAACATATGATACAGTTATTTTTGAATATATTTAAGAGAAAATATTCTCTAATTTATGGATCTATATTATGATCATGAAGTGGCAACGTAAAAACTCAAGTTGCACTTGCAAAAGCAAAGTAAAGAGTTTTAATTGCATATCGTACTATAATACGAGTTGTGAGCTAATACAAAACTCGTTCAATTGTTGTTATTATTTGAAAGTGAAACAATATTAAAAAATTCGAAGAGATATATTGGCATGAATAGCTATCATGGTGCTCAAGCTTATTTACTACAAATTTTATCTCATCATTAGAAGAGGAAGAGAGATGAGAAATATGATAAATGATTGATCATATATCCATTTTACGATAAAAGCATGTTGATAAGTTTTATCAAGCACCAATAGAAAAACAAAAGAAATTGAGTTGATTTTGGAGTCACAATATTGATCAAATTGATTAAAGTTGCAAATTTCACTCCAAATGCATATATATGGAGGTATGTACATGATTTTTTATATATATAATTAATTGGTCTAGATGAGATGAAATTTCAAACCAAACAAAAAAAGGGGATCTGCTTTTCTTGTTAAAATTCCAAATCCTCTGCATATTCTGATTTTTTGAAATTTACAGTTTACTCCTTCAAAATTTTCAAAATTTCATTTTAGTCCCCCGTATTTGAAAATTTTACGATTCAGTCCAAATGTTTTTCAGAAAATGCAGAATGTTCCTCTCATCATCTGCAATTATGAATATATTTCAGAATTTTCAGTTTTCACCAAACTTTTAAAAATTGCAGCCTTGTTCCTAAATTTTACTTTTTTTGGTCCCTATTTTTTTTTAAATTTACAGTTTGGCCCCTAAATTTTCAAATTTTTGAAATTTGATAATTTTTGTTCAGAATTTGTTAGATTCTCAAACAAAGTTATTTTCAGCCACATAACATGATATCATATGGTTTGTTTATTATTTATACTATGAAATATTTTGCACTCTTGATGGGAGATATTTCTATGGCATACATTGCCAATTTCTATTTTAATGAGAATTTTTTTCCGCCGTTAAGGGGAGATAAGAAGCCGGTTCTTGTATAACGGCGTGAAATCATATGAAATGATCTTTGTCTCGTCTAGATTTGCGCATGAAAATATTTAAGCACAAAAGAAAAAGATCATTTGCAACAATTGTAATGTGTAAAATGCTACATGCATTTATCGACAAAATGACAATTTGAAATTATTACATATGTTGCAAACGAGTACAAGAGAAAATGTCCAAGAAGGTCACAATGCACATTAGATTTTTCCATGAAATGCTTATAAACGAATGTCCACGAAGTACAAATTTCACATTGTGATTCCATCGTGAATCCCTAAATGGGTGAAAAATGAATATCGCACACAACTAACCAATTATTCTTTATACATATAAGACGGGGAGATATATATGTTGGTTTGAATGATTAACACCCTTATAAGTGGTATGAATACAGTTCAATTAAAGTCTTTTTGCACTAGTAGCATCATACTCTCATCCTATTACTTATCTCATTCGATGAAAGGATTCGTCTTAAAGACGATGTTGGGGGACGCCTCAACCAATATCCCTTACTATGATTTGAGAAATTTTTGCCAGCTATGGTGGCATAAACGAAATTCATATCTAGATGAGAAAATTATTGATGATTACACGGTAGCTATCGAGATCATTTTAAACCGAACAATTAAGTGCCGATAAAGAGTTGATTGGAAAATAAATAATGGCTACCTTGCTCTCTAAATCATGGCTATCAAGATCATTTTAAACCGAACAATTAAGTGCCAATAGAGAGGCATTTGAGACCATTAGTTCTCAACTTTGTTGTTGTACTGATATAATATCTTAAAGTATTGAAAACTCTTTTCGAATGAATATTCATGTACCAAATTAAATGTTAATATTGAGTTTGAAAATAAAGTGGAGAAGTAGTCCTCAATACCCCCTCCACGTTGTGAAACTCAAAAACGCATGTTTTGTCCATGTAGGACATTGGTATTGAAATAAATAATAAGCTCAAACACATAAAGTATTATGAAAAACTTTAATGATGCAATATAGAAAATTCTCTATAAGAGAAAAATACATGCTACATGAAAATATATGGATCTCTATAAGAGAAAAATACATGCTACATGGAAATATTGGATCTCTACAAGAGATTGTACTCACAAAGGCTACAATCCCCATTTCTATCAATATAATTCTTTAAGGAGAACGCGGTATCGGAAAGTGAAATATTGAGCTCTTGGTCGATTATAAAGAAACATGGGGAGTACTGAAGATGTTATCGAAGAACAATATGCACAATTATTTTTATAATGTGAAAAGCTTGAATCTCATACATTATAATACATGTGGACATCTAATTGGTCATTAGTATATGCATTCACAAAATGCAATTGACCATGAGTATTTGAAATTATTGATGAAATGAATTGTACATTGACTCGAAGTCAACACACATAAGTTGTGGAACCTTTAGTACAAAAGTGGATAAAATCATTGCGGTATATTTGAATGCCTTTTGAAATATATTTTACGATGCAATCATTTTATGATGGTTGTCAAAATTACTTGACATGCATCATATGGATGCAATTACCGTATATCAATATGGATCATAAAATTAAAAAAATGCTTGAAGCATATTAATAAGAAGTCTCGTGAGTTAGACTTCACTAATGATCCATTTACATATTTATAATAGGATATAATCACACTAATTTTGTCGAGTCTTTTAATTCCAAACGCACTCTAAAAACTCAGATGAAATCCCTCTCCAAATCCTTCCATCCAAACGCACTCTAAAGAAATCCCTCTTCAAATCCCTCCATCCAAACGCACTCTAAAGATTTTTAGAGTACGTTTGGATGGAGGGATTTGGAGAGGGATTTGATTTGGGGAAGGGATTTGAAATGACTCCAAATTTGGAGTCATTTGAAATCCAACCCAATTGCTCAAAAAACAACTAAAAAGGAGGGCTGTGGATTTGAAATTCCTTGTCAATCCCTCAATTCAAACAAGTTCAATGGATTTTTAATTATGGATTTGAAATCACTCTTCCAAATCCCTCCATTCAAATACACCCTCAAATTTCTCAAAAAATAAAAAAAAAAGTCTGCACCGCAGGTAGAGAAAAACTGCACTGATAAAATCAAATCCCTATGATTTCGCATTGGGATGTAATATCGTTCGAGCTTTAATAATACCGTTACGACTTTAAACGTGATTTTGATCATTTTTAATTCTAAATTTTGCAAAACCCGAAAAATAGAATTTGTAGTATTCCGAGTTAGTTTTCTGATCCAACTTGAATCACCAAAATTGGATGTCGAACGAGAAAGATATACATGAATCAATGGATACTGCCCACAACTTTGATGTATTGAGGTATCTAAAAATCAAAATGTGACTCATTCACGCATAGCTTTGTCACACTGCATCCAATCTAGCGGATTAAGTTGGATTAGAAAGCTAATCCAAAGGACTACAATTTTCGTGTTTCGAATTTCGCCAAAATCAAAATAAAAATATGTCAAAATCAGGTTCGAAGTCAAAACGACATTAGTAAAATTGAAACGACATTTAACATTTCAGTTTCGCATTTACTAGTAATTTCGGAATTAACTGAAGAAACAGGTCGTAATAACTAATAATAAGGATCAAATGTAACAAGCACTCCACGAAAATAGATGAAAATAGATGTCATGAAGCAAATATTGGGCTCAATATTTAATGTAATTGTGTAAAATATATACAACTTTATACATGAATAGTGCACACCCATACCTTGACCAATCCCCCCCAAAAAAAAAAAGGTTCTATACACATTACCTGAATTAGATTAGATATTAAACAGGCCTCATTTCAAAATCATAAAAGAAAGTATATGCTCAAAATATACACAGAAAGAAACAGGCCGATATCACTAAAACTCTTAGAGCAATACTTAAAAAAGCACTCTCTCAGCACTGCAAACGAATGCTACACAAATCTCGTTCAAGTTTATAGTAAGCAAGCCCTCCTCGTTTATGCCTGAGGAATATTCTTCTTACCTTGCTTGAGCAGCGAGTCTTTCATTTCTCTATACAAACGGAGCTCCTCAAATGCATCTGCAGTAGTTTTCGACAGTGCAAGATTTGAACTAGTAGTAGTAGTAGTAGTATCTTCTTGCATGTGATGAACAACAGAGATTTCTTGGTGAAGAGGTGTCGCTTTCTTCAGCATGTGAACAAGGGCACCAACTGCAGCATCTTGTGATTTTTTAACAGGAAAACTCGTGTGGGGTCCGCATGCTAGATCAAATGAACCTTGTCTGCCAAACCAATCGTTATCAGAGACCATGTTAGTTCGTTCCTTTCTAAACATACCCGAACTTGAAATATTTATTAACAGCCAAATAATTCAAACCAAAAGAGATTCATATTCATATTCACATGGTTATTTATACGTCACTAATTCATACCAGTTGTATGTCATTAAATCAGAATTAAAATCTTAAAGTGGTTTCTTATACATGTTTTTTTTCTTCCCCGTTACATCTAGAAATCCATAAAGCAATTTAAACTAACTAATAATCCCACATACAGAATCGCACCACAATTAAACTCAAGCTGACAGATTGACATGTAGCAGATTGGCTATCTTAGATAGGAGTCGAGGAATTAAACTATAACCATATTAGAATATTATCAGTAAAACGATTGGACAAGATGTTCAATAAGAAAGAATTTGCGAGCTGTTTGAAGGATTTCAACATACCATACTTTCTCCTGTCAGTTGTGCATGTGAAATTTTTTTGTAGTTAAACCTATAATCGCTAAATTTGCAAATAATATAATATATATTCAAAGTAAAAATAAAGTTCTATTGTATGTTCTTCTAGGTAATAGTGCACGATCAAATAGCAGGGTAATAAGTTAACCAACACTTTGGATAAACGAACCGAGTCGAGCCGAACACATGAATGTTCAAGCTTGTTTAAATTTTTAATGACAATTTTTCATTTTCTCTTCTACTTCGTGAAAATAAGGTATAGCATTGCCTTTTAGTAGTAAATATGCCAACTTAATAAAACACTGTGTTTCGCTAATCCATCAATCATATTAGACAAGCAAGAACTACTTTAGCAACTTCAACTAACTAGATTGATTCAACAAACTTAAGAACATATCAGAATTCTTTAAAAGATGCTTCATCTGAGAATAATCTATGATAAATATGAGTAGATATTCATAATAATTTATATAATCGGGTGGCGATAACCAACATTTATGGCATCTGAAACATATATGATTACATGTGATAGTGGCAGCTCAAATTTGAAATTATACTATACATATCTATTTTACTGACTCGAGATTATTATAATACCAAGAAAATTGTACATGTATATCTATATCATGAGATTCATACACTACACTGGCATTTATTCATACCCGGGCTTACATAAATGTATGAATGTTTCAACATAATTACTGAAGACAATTTGTATTTTTCAGGTATCTTTATGTTCGTTTTACATGCCACGGGCAATTCGAACGTCACAAGTGATGTGCCTCCTACAAGAAAATAAATTTTGTACCGGTTCGTGAATTATGTATTGGTTAAATCACATACACACCCTGAAAATTATTAAGAAGAGTTACATTCAACAATCAAGACAAGCACACAAGGTAACCTGTTAAAAACACAAATATCTGCTCTGATTGAATCTAAATTAGACCCTAGGTCCCTTCAGATTCAGCAGAGTCTCGGGAAACAATTTATATGATAATACACTGGAAATTGAAGCAATCATTTTTCACGAAAACATGCACAGACAGTACCTGGTTATCATTGTTGATACAATATACTAAACAAATTATCCATGTTTTTATAAACCCCCGTTGCAATGTATACTAATTTTCAATATATAAACTCCTCGGTTGATATTTTATAGAGCTCCCTTCTGCTAGAAACAGAAATGAGCCACCTGGAATTGTTACATAATTCATCAATCAACTTCTTCAAATAGCTGTTATAAGTCCTCTAAGGACCAATCAAGATCAATAATTTTGAGAGGAGTTAGTTAAGGTATGATATTTTGACAAGTGCTTTCATATATTTTATTGATACAGTCCTTTCGACGGTGTACTTAGTCAGTTCTTCAATTGGGTGAAAACATTGCAATGCCAATAAACTTTCGTGATAATTCTCAGGCACCAACCCGATTTGCCTAATCATATCAGAGCTATTTATTCAGTGCTAATTACCAGTTATCACAATTCTAAGGTTACAGATAACAAACATGATAAAAACAGAACCATAATCCAAGCACGAGTTGATGATAGTAACATCTATTTCGAAGCTTTAAGGGTTGCGAGTTTACCTAGAACCTGGATCTGTCGTATCATCTTCATCATCTAAAACAAATGCTCCAGAAAACTCAGAATCATCCTGAAATGACAGCGAACTATTTAATGACGGTTTCACCCCCGGCATCTTTCCTGGCTCATCCTTGCTCAAAGTGAACAACTGCACCAGACAAACCAAAAACTACTAAAATACTTTCTCAGGGACCCAAAAAAAATAAAAAATTTGGAATTACAATGCACAACACATTACGATCGAAACATATACCCTGTGATGAAGTCCAGAGTGTGCAACTACTTCCTTTGGAACAGTTAGTTGATCAAATCTCGGTTGCTTGTTCGGCAGTGAAGGCATGCTAGAATACCGTAAAATAGCTTTTGGCATATGACTAACGCCGGTCACATTTGTGGGCGGTGATGGAGATGGAGACGGTGAAAACATAGGTGAAGGCCAATACTCATCGTAACTCGGGTTTTTCACATGAGCTACAACAGAAGATGTTTCATCGTGTAAATGACGAGGCAAACTTGATGGGGGAAGGCGGTGAATTGGAGCTTCGGAATACGTCGGTGAAGGTGAAGGGTTCGCCGAAGATGGCGATGCTCTGTAAATGTCGTAACTCCAACTATGGCGCCTACCAAATGGAGATGACGACGAAGGGGAGCTTTGTGATATAGGACCAGATGGGAATCTTTTCAGTGGCTCCGCCATTGGGCTGCCTACGTATTCTTGAATGAACTGAGGTGATATAGGTGTTGAAGGCTCGGAGCTCAAGTCCAATACCGACGAACGGTACAAGACAGATAGGCAAAGCCTACCGCAAGAAGTCTCAACCGGAGTAAAAACGAATTTTTGCATATCAGCCTCTTCTCTACGCGTGAACGGCTCGACGAAAGACGAAACTCTGTGGCCAAGATTGTACAGTCGAATCTGGGCAGACGAAATGAGATCACGAAACAGTTTATAAGCGGGCAAGAGCCTAATCGTGGCGTACAAAGACCTCAACAGCAATATGGACTTCTTGTACAGCGCATGAGAGCTAGTATTACCGGACCTTTTACTACTACTCCCGGACGACGACGAAGAAGAACCGCCGCCCCCACCACTTTTCTTACTCTCGTACTGCAAAATCCACCTCTCGATAATCTTCTCACTCTTGGCCTCCTCGCTCCCGAATTCATCGGTATCCGAGCCGTAAAAATGGCGGTCTTTACCGGATGACGAATTGCGAGCAAGACCTCGTTTGGGGGAGAAATTCAAAGGGGTTTGCACTAAGATGACATCAACAATCATGGGTTCAAGGTTACTCTGGCGCCAAAAGTCTATGTTCTCTAAAGCAGCAGGGCAATCCCTAAGTGCTAGATTAAACCATTTATCCCTCGGCCTAAAACTCGAAGAGGAAGAGGAAGAAGAAGATGGAGATGGAGATGGGGAAGATAAAACCTGCTCGCCGCTGTAATTGCGGGATGAAACATAGGGGGAACGGGATTCAAGTATTATGTGAAGGCTTTTAGCAAAAAATTCAGTGATAATCTGCTCCATCTTTGCAGGTTCTGAGTGAGGGTTACCGTGATACGACGCCATGGATTCTTAGCACAAAAAAAAAAAAAAACAGAGCAACCCTATTCTCGCGAAGAACCGAGATTATACAGAAAATCAAATATTCAGGCTATCGAAAACAAAATTCAACAACTCACCACGGCCCAAAAACAAAAGAGAGAGAGAGAGAGAGAGAGAGAGAGAAGAAGAAGAAGAAACAAATTGCAAATTGAAATTTGAAAATTGAAAATTGCAGTCGATTCGATTAATTTTGATTTTGAAGAGAAGCGACAAGAAGAAGTAGAAGAGTTGGGGTGACTGACTAGTTCTATCAGAGTGGTGGTTGCTTGCAGGCAATTTCCAAGGGGCTCCAAGGGTATTTTCGTCACTCCACCCACCTATATCCACCTATATATCTGTGGCTGTGGTTTATATTATATGCGGGATCCCTCTCTCTCTCTATAATATAAAAAAGAAAAACATATACGATATATATCATATATACAACACACTGCGACTTGAGTTGAGGGAGACGAAGATGAATAAGCCAGAAGAAGAACAAGTTGAAGCAGTTTTGTTCAGATTGGAGAGAGAATCTCAGGGGATTTTTTTGACCTTTTCTATTTTAATTTAATTTAATTTTGTTTTTTTCTTCTTGTAACTTCTATTCTAGTAGTTTAAAGGGGTTTTGGAGCGGTAAAAGTGTGTGTAAAATAGATGGGGTTTTATACATGGCGGCTGATATGAGGAAGCTCATAAATCTCTTTAATCTTTATACAAGACTTTCAACCTAAAAATATTAATTTATCCTTAATGAAATATGAAATATAGAATCACACACTCAAATTACTAAATTATAAATATAATTAAATTATTTTTTCTCTCTAAAAATACAATAGCCCAAAAACGTTTATTCCACACAGTTGTTCATTTTTCCTTATAATTGCACAAAAACATCATAAAAAACCCTATATTTGAGATCTGGACTTGAATAAAATTTTCATGAATTTATTCTAATGTCAAAGTAATTATTTTATCTTGACCAAGTAATTTTATTTTATGTTTGAATTAACATCGATTTTTTATGTTACATTGTTTTTTTTGGGAAAACTAATTTTGGTGAAGAAGTTGTGTGGTGCCGGTGGAGTTGGGTCGCCGTCCGGAGTGGCCATCGGTGAGATTGGTTCGTCGTGGTCGGTGAGTGAAGAAGGTGCTCCTACCATGGAATTAACGGCCATTAAATTCAAGATCAAATTAGCGCACACAAAAAAAAAAAAAAAAAAAAAAAAAAAAAAAAAAAAAAACCATTTCCTTTGGGCAATTCCAAATAAAATAAATCTACAAACACACTCATTATTTCACAATTTAAAAATTTCCTTCTTCTTCTTCTTCACAAACCCACCAAGAAACCTAAACACCAAAACAATCAAATAATCACCAAACATTCACAATGGAGTTGGAAAACAAGGAGATGGTGGTTTATGACAGTGGAAAACGTAATAACATGTGTTAACCGTTTATTTTAGCTTGTGTGTTTTTTATTTTTTTTGAAAAAACCAATACCAAAAATCGGTATTCACTATCCGATTTTTTCAACAATAATCGGTATTCGCGTGCCAATTTTACAAACAAAAATTGATATTATAGTGCTGATTTTTCAAAAAAAAAAAATCGGTCTGAATATGCCGACTTTTTCAAAAAAAAAAAAATCGGCGCGTACACGCTGTTTTCCCAGCTCCGATTTCAGTCTCAAAATTTTATCCTAAATCGACCAAACCATTGCAACCCAACAAGAAATAAGCATGGATTAATGTTCACCACATATTTATGAAGGAATAAATGATCGATTAATGTTTTCGAATTTACCAACAAAAAGTTTAGTATAAAAAATAGTGGGTTGGTGGTGGTGATGTGCAAGCTAAGTGTGTGGGTTGTATGTCGGCGCCGGAGCGGTGGCGATCTCCTTGGTCGGCGTCGTTGCAGTGGTGAGCCGGCGGTCGTGTAGCGATGAGTGGTCGGACATTTTTGTTTTGTTTTTTTTTTTTTCTTGATTAGTCTTGAACAAATTAAAAATAGAAATATAGGGTTTGTGTTTGTATTTTGGTAGTATTTGTGAATGAGGGCATATTCATCATCATTGGTCTTGATAGAAGAAAATTAGATTAAATTTGTGGGATCAACTAATGACCATTTTATGTGTGTTTGAACAAAGAAAAAAATTGAGATTGCATATACCCACCGCTTTCATACATAAGTCCCTGACCAACCATCTTTATTATTTTAGTTTCAAGGATTATATCTCTTTCGCCAATAAGTCCATCCATTTAATATGTATTATAAATAAAAGAAAAATTAATGTATATGACAAGATTACCCCAACTCTTTACATTCAATTCTTAATTGTAACATCTATTTAATCCATTTTGACCATAAAAAATCAATTTTTACTTTTTTTTTACTTTTCTTTTTCTGAAATTCTTTTTTTGCCGCTGGTTTCCGGCTCTGAATTTGTTTTCTATCTGCGTCTTCCATCGCCAGTCTCCGACGTTAGACTTTTTTTAGAGTTTATTTTTTATTTTGTCTGTTTTTTCCTAAATTTTTTATCTTTTTTTCTTTACGTCCGTCGCTGAATGTTGATCGTAATTGTACTGTCAATAAAAGTAATTATATTGTCATTGACAGTACATTTGTGTAAGATGTCACGACAATATAATTATTTTTTTGGCTTCTTTTTGTTTGATTTTTTGACAAGTCAACGTAATTATATTACTGTCATTGACGATAAAATTACTATAATCACAATAATATTACTGTTAACCACATCAAAAAAAATTTTGGCTTTTTTGTTTTGTTGAGTTGTTGCGGGTTAACGTAATAATATTACTGTCTACTATTGTAATATTATTGTAAACACAATAATATTATTGTGGTTGACGTTAATGTTACTGTTGTTACAATAATATTACTGTCAACCACATCAATATTAATTCTTTTGGCTTTTTATTATATTTGCATTTGTTGAACGATCAACATAATAATAGTACTCTATTACACAATAATAATGACTGTTGTTGTGTTAATATTATTGTACTTAAGACTAATATATCAATATTATTGTGTTAAATTGTGGTATAGTTAATATTACTATGTTAAACTATAGTATAGTTGATATTATTGTGTTTAACAGTAATATGGTCAATATAACTGTCAACCACAACAATATTGTTTTTGTTTGGACCCATTTATAAATAAGTATCCCTTGACGGGTTTATTTGAGATGTACCCAAAATAGAGTGTACCTGGGATTAGGGAGACTAGAATTTTGTCTTCGATTACTTAGTGTAATCAGACTAACCGAACAGGCACTAGCCCTAGTCGTATTCCGCCACCCGTGACTGCCCACTTGCCGCGGTCCGAAGAAGAAGCGGGATCGGATTCGTTGAAGAATAATGGTGGAAAAAAGCCGAAGAATAAGAAGAAGAAAACGGAAACTAGCTATATGTATAGCGAACTAGTTGATCCAATGTCCGAGTTCTTCGAAAACATCACGAGGCAAGTGATGGATCATCAAGAAAGTCTTCATAGGAAATTTAGCGAAGCGATTGAGAGATTGGATGAAGAAAGAAGGGCTAGAGAGGAGGCTTGGAGGAATCAAGAATTGGCGCATTTTGAGGAGGAATCTTTGGCTAGAGCTCGTGATAGGGCTTCCGCGAAAAGTCGAGAAGCCATGATTGTTTCGTATTTGGAGAAAATCACGGGTCAAAGAATCGATTTTCCGTCGGAAATCGTGCACGGTAGTCTTAATATTAGTAATTAGTACTAATAGATTGCTAAACCTTCACCTGGATAAGCGTAGGTATGATATCTCAAGAGTTGGTGACAATACCACTAAACAGCAGCATAGTAGTAATTTAGGCAGCCAATGTAATTTTTGAGGTGATTTGTTCTGGTGATCAGTTAAACATTTATGTCACTCTCTACCTGCAAAACAAGTCACGTTTATTTCTATTTAAATTAGAGTTAGATTTTTCTCTTCTGCAAGCCTAAATTGGAGAACTGTGAAATATAATTAAATATTTTTGTTAATTTATATTAGATGAACTTTGCATTATGCATGGTGTAACTAACTATGTATAGGCTAGAAGGAACCTATTAAAGTGTTTAAGAACATTTTCAATCTTATAGTTTCAATACGTTTTAGATACTCGGACAATAAGGTCTAAAATTCCTTTTATCGAGTGCACAAATTTGTAGGATTGTTGATGTTATTACTAAAGATTGTGATCTTCGGGTTGTGAATGTTTGGAAGCATTTCATTTTCTCTTTGTAATTTTTTTCTCAAAAAGAATTCGTGATCGTTAAGGTTTTCAAAAAGATTCTAAAAATATGATTTACCTATTTAATTAAAAACATTTCACTCTTAAAGTAAAAATATTTTTTTCTCATTTAATTATAAACAAACAAAACTTTATGTAAAATATATTTTCCAAGTATAAAATCAAAATAAATTCCAAAACGCTTCGAAACATAAAATATTTTTAATTGTATTTCAACATCGCGTGCATCGCGGGTGAAATACTAGTATTTATTGAAAAATACAAGTACACACAAGGATAATTAAATTATGGTAAATTACAACCACCCCTGAGGTATGGTCAATTTGCGAAAAAGACCCCTTGTTTGTATAATTATCTACCTCTCAATTATGTTTTTTTCTTACACCTCCACCATATTGGTGTCAAATTCAATATAATCGTCTAGATTTCGTGGAATGTGCTCTAGGTTGTACTTGTTTTGTGCAAATATACAGTTTATGATGCACCACAATCTGATATATAAAAGCTGAAAAATACATATTATGATCATATTGCTTCAAAATGTAGAGTTCGAATGAGGTAAAACGGGTACAAAAGTGATAATATTCCATATAATCTCAAAGATTCCACTAAATTTAAAACTGCAAGAGTGGACGTGTAAGAAATTTTATAGTTGAGGGGTGATTGAAATTACCCAAACAAGAAGGGGTTCTTGTAATTTGACCATACCACATAGATAATTGTAATTTTCGTAAAATTTAATAGATGAGATCAATTGAATAAATCCACCTTTTTAGATATTCTCTTTTCTAATTTTTTTTTTCTGAGATGTATACTAAAAAAATTAAGATTGTTCGAATAAAAATTATTTATCTAAAAAGTTGGTATTTGAATGAGATTTAAGTTTATATTCCTTAGAATTAACGGTTTAAATTAAAAAAGAAAGCAATGAATGAACAAATCACAACCACCACCCCAGCATATATACTAGCATATGCGCGCAGATCATGCAAATTTAAGTGTCGGAGAATTCATCAATGGGTTTCGTTTGACTCGGGTTTGACCGCAAAATTCTGCTGTATGTGGTGGTTCTTCTGGATCTTCTTCTGTTTGCGCTGTCAGAACGGCATCCTGAAATAAATGTGTACAGAATAGCATCAAAAAATAGTTTGTTTTCTTCGCCGTATCCTGAAATGTCGATTGAATTTAAGATTATCCTATGTTTGAGATTGAGATTCAATTCTTGCGGCCAATATCTTGCGCTGGATTGTGTTATAATAATTCGGGTTGAGTTTAAATATCCGGGCATATTTTTTTTTTTTTAATCATATGCTTGAAACCTAAATATTTGGCAAAGCTTAGTTATATCGTCAATCAAGCTTAATCACAGTTCCCAAACATAGATAATTCCATAACATTTAAGTTACGGAATAGAATACCGTTCATAGTATGAGGTCAGGATACGTGCTCATTTAGTTATTCACTCTAATTAATATATACAACATTTTAATTGTATAAAAACTAATGCTCTAAGGGCTGGAAATAATGGTCTAAAAGGCAGCTTCACCTCATTAGGTACGTTTATATACGACATCCCAAAGCCCGTAGCACAAGCAATTCAACTTCGGCTTGGTCCTGTAGTATCGAAAAAATAAGGTCATCTAACCACAACTAAAGTGAGATGCAGCATCCTTAATTATAATTCCGAGACAATGTGTTTAGGCCAAACCGTGACCAGCTTTGGATTACCTATAAAAACAAATTGGTTCAGCATGCGATTGCCAAAAGCACGAGACATGCCAAGACACCTCCGACGACCCTCCAAGTTTCTGGGTTCCTTCGATCCTACACCCGGTGAAAAACAACGGGCGTGGGTCTTCTGCTGCCACGTGTTCCTTTTTTTATTTTTCTAAAACCTCTAAGGTAAACCCTAGCGGGGACTCTATTCTAAAATACAAAAAATAGACAAATGGCAGCAGAAGACCCACCCGGTGTTTTTCACCAGGTGTAGGGTCGAACAAATCAAGTTTCTGGGATGAAAGCAATAACATAATGTCATCATAACATTTTTTTTACTATAGATAACTTTGAATTTTTGCATTATAATTAACAAGGCATAAGTATTTTACCTAAAAATAAACTCTCCTCTTTTCATCACACATCTCGATCGCGAATAACCAGTCTCTCAATAAAAGTACAACATCTACTTTTGCTTTCTTAGGACATGGATCAAATTAAATATTGGGGCCGGAAGACTTGTTTTCTTCTTATCCCTTCGAAGCTGGCCTATCACAGAAGGAGCCGGATCTTCAGCATTTTGAGTGGTTGAATTTTCAGACGGCTTCTTCTTTGCCGGAAAAAACGCGGTTGGGCAACGAAGAATACCGTTGAGATACATCCGGAGGTACTCGTACTGCATGCATGTTGCATAGATTGCATTTTGTCCAGTAAGTATTACTATTCTTCTTCTGTGCCTTTGGAACTGCGGTTCTTGCTCCAGGTGGTGCTGACGAGCCACCTGAATATGTTGATGGGCCGTTGGTATATGGTGGCGCGCAAGGGCGGACCCAAGGTATACCTTGGGGGCCTCCGCCCCAGCAGAAAAAATCTTTTTACCTGTTTTTTATTAAATTTTTAATATTTTATGTTATTTATCTATTAATTTATACCATTTAGCCCCCAAACTTCAAATTTAGTATCATTTTAGTCAAAAAAAGAAATTCTAGCCCTCCCACCCAATACTCCCTGGGTCCGCACCTGGTGGCGTGGGACAGAGGTGCGTACCAACGGACCGCCACCTGGTTGTGCTGGTGGATGGCCGCCGATGTATGCCGATGAACTAGCACTTAGCTTGTGTAAACTAGTGGACGAAAGCCAGTGTGTGCAGATGGAGCACCACCAGTTTGCGTTGATGGAGCGCCACCACTGTGCACTGATGGAGCACCGCTGGTGCTGATGGTGCACAACCAGTGTGTGCCGGAATTCTCTGTTGGAATATTCCGATAATTCCTCTTCGTTGGTTGTAGGCCAACCTTCTCTACTCGTCCAATAGCAACTTCTAGGCCTCAGAAATAAGTTGGAATGCACCATCTGCACCGATAGAGTTGTTCTTGTCCGGGTGCAGCAGAAGAGCCGATTTCCTCAACTGCTTGTTTATCGTGTTCTCGTCGGCAGAGGGGCACACATCGAGCACTCCATACCAATCCGTTTCCCCGTTGATTTTATTTTCTGCTGAAATTAAATGTGCACATCGAGTGTCATCGATCAGCAGCTGCGAAATACCATCCAAGCCTGGGTACAGATTTTGTGCTTTCAAGGCGAACTTTTTCGCACTAAAAAAGTCCCTATGCTCCAACTTGGCCTCGGCGATAGATTTTGCCCTCATTGCTTCATCCCTATTGCACTCCATATTCGACACTTCACCGGCCAGATTATCGAATACGACATGTAGGCACCAGGATAGGATAAAAATGATTAATCCCGAATTTGGATTTTTGTGATTTTGTAAAGACTTGAGAAAATAATATTTTTGAGTAGAGAAAGTAAAATACAAGTGTTTTGTGGATGGAAAAATTACTTCTCTTTTGTTTTTTTTGTCTTGCTTACAATCATCTCTAGTACTCCATATTTATAATGAGGAGTACATTAATCTACTAATAAATTACAAAATAACTCATAGACTAACAACTCTTTTAATTCTAATTTAATACTTAGGAAAATCAAAAGACAATTGTCTATACATCTAGACAATAGTGCTTCAAATTCACATTTATTCAATCCTCCACTTATTCCAACATGAATGCCCACTTCTTTCAATATGGAATTGCCACTAATTCTAATATTGAATTCACATTAATTCAATTTATTCCAACACGACAGCAGACCAGAATATTGCATTGATATAGGTAAGGATCTCCTAGAGTTGGAATTAACCATGGTTAGCAACTTAGATTTTAAACCGTAGTTACTTTTTTAAATGCTTAAAATCCAAGCATCTTTACATCTGTTGGATTTCGGTATTTATTACGTCCATCTGTCTCGAATAGAATGAATTCAATTTTTTTTCAAGGCACTTGATTTTCTTAGTTGTCAGTTTTTATGCATTTACTATTATTGTCTCGTATACAATTAATACTCCTTCTCAAAAATATTATGGATTTTCTTTTTCATAATATTAGAGCAAAAAACATTTAAATTTCGTTTATTAAACTGTTTATCAAGCAATATATATCAAGTTACTACAATCTACATATTTCATATTAGTGTTTGATTCCATTGCAATGTTATTTTGTATTATAATTTTAAATTTAACTGGTCTTGTTTATTTCGAAATTTAATTATTGTGTGAGACTTAGTCATTTGTTGTTGTCAGTTTTGAATATTGGTAAAGCGGGAGAAAAGCAAAGATACATTTTATTTTGGGTTAATGACATTTTGCCCCATAAACTATAGTGCATTTTGCACGTTACCTCCTAGACTAATTTTTTTTACAATTTGTTACCCGAACTCGTCAAATTGTTGCACAGTACCATTGACCCTTCACCATTGACACTACCGAACAATATATCTTTCTACCATTTTGTTGAATAGGTCCGATGAGAATTTCAAGTTCCATGTTTTCTTGGTGAAACCAGAGACCAAATTTTGGGTACCAAGTTCATCGAAATCCAATAACGAGGATTTTGTCTTCACCGAAGATTGTGGAGAGAGAAAATCATGAATAACTTAATTGCAAGTTTATGGCTGTGAAATTTAAGGTTGAGGAGGCGCCCTTTGTATCTCTGTTTACAAGATTTACCAGCTCCAAAGAAATCATCCATGGAAAATATTGGAGGCTGGAGACATAGGGAAGGTGATAAAAGGGGAGGATGAAAAATAAACGGGGGAAAACAACAATATATAGGGCCGGGTTAATTTTCCAATGTATTTACGTTTTTACCCTAAAAAATCTCACGTGCCTCGCATGTGCACCTGATTCCGGTGACAATTGAGCTGAAATGGCAACTTTATGATACCGTGCAACAATTTGACAAGTTTGGGTAAAAACTTGTAAAAAAAATTAGTCCTTGTAAAAAAAATTAGTACATGGGGTAACGTGCAAAATTCACTTTAGTTTAGGGGGCAAAATGCTATTAAGGGCATCTCCAAAGGAGATGCTAAACAGTAGTATGAGCTATAAATGAATATAGCATTATACCATTTATGCACAAAAAAAGCAAACTCCAAGGGAGCAACTAAATCGTAGGTGGACAGGTAAAATGATACCTCCAAGTGGTATATATTGCATCTATTGTAAACAAATGCTAAAGGAAAAAGTATTAAAATAATCAATAAACGATCAACAAATAAATACAAACTCCCACTTGTAAAAGTGAAATTAGGTAAATATATAGTATCTCCTAATAAAATATAAAGGAATTCTAAATTTTAGATGGTATAAATGAAGTAGGTTAGTAAAAATTGACTTGGTATAACACTGCTCATTAGGGATTATAGATAGGGTTAATAGTATTTCGCCACCTGGACTTTGTCCGTTTTTTCACTTTGCCACCTTAACTAGAACAAGTTGTAAGGGCACATCCAAACTTACATTTTTGACGCACATAACCACCTACGGGGAATATTCTGGAGAATCTTTTCCATTTTTCGGCCCACACGCGATGCACATGCTTAATGAAAGGGTTTTTTTGGTCATTTCAACTCAAAAATTTTGTGGGGCTTGTTTTTTCTCTTTCTTCTCCTCTCTCTTTCTCTCACTCCCACACACATACAGTGCTACAGACTTTCCCATCATCGTCATCTTCTTCTCTTTCTCTCTCTTTGTGCTTTTCTCAAGAATCAATCTTGGGCCGCCACCGTCGCCGCGACCTCGTCGAAAATGATCGGAATGAACCGCAACTCATCGAAGTGGGCATTCCAGCGGTTCCCACAGGAGGCCGCCTCCCCCGATCACAACAGCACCACCGTACAACGCAAAGACGTTGTTGCGATCGAAGCCAACTCCAATCGTAACGATGAAATCCACGTTGCGGCGGCGGTGGGCCCACCCCCGAATATTCCTGTGGATTATGAGGAGTATCACTAAATCAGGCCTTCCTTAAAAGCCGCCTCAAGTTGACCTGCACCACCGTCGTTTGTCCCGAGTACAAGCTTTTTTTCTTATCGAATTTTATTTTTTATGGAAATAGGGAAATTAGTGGAATTCCATCTTTGATGATGCTGGGAGATAATTTGTACCATATGTTTTATATTGTGTACCTTATGGTTTATCTCCTTGTATAATTTATGATATTTACTACAATATGAGTTCTCTATATCTCTATATTTATTCTTTTACTTGTAAACACTGAAAAATGGACATCAATATGTGCTTGTTAAGATAGGTGAGGTTTTGTACATGATTGAAGAAATGATAAAAAATGGAAAAAGACCTACGATTTATACTTTCACAGTTCCCATCACACCATTGCTCAAACGCAGAGTTTCTTTTGGAAAAATATTGATTCTTGAGAAAAGCACAAAGAAAGAAGAGAAGAAGAAGATGATGATTGTGAAGAATGTCTGTATGAGTGTGGGTGTACGAGAGAGAGAGAGAGAGAGAGAAAACAAAGACTAAAGGAGAAGAAAGAGTAAAAAGAGGGCCCACAAAATTTTTGGGATGTAATGACCAAAAATCCTTTTATAGAGCATGTGTATCGCGCGTGCTTCGGAAAATGAGAAGATTCGCCGGAATATTCCCCTTAGGTGGTTATGTGCTTTCAAAAAAGTGAGTTTTGGTATGCCCTTGCAACTCTTTTTAGTTAAGGTGGCAATGTGCAAAAACGGGTAAAGTTCAGGTAGCAAAATTCTATTAACCCTTATAGATATATCATCTCCAATTTTAGATGTTAACCTTGGAGATGCTCTAACCCAAGTGGAGTTAAAATGATAGAAAGCACTAACTGCAACTTATGAATGATTTGAAAGGAATAATAGTTCACAACACAACTCACAAGAGTAAATAATCGTGCTACTAAACGAAAAATAATAGTACGTTTTTACCTGAACTCATTAATTCGTTGTACGGTGGCCCCTAAATTGAATTTTCCGGCAATTTTGGACGGAATGTTAAATCATATGCGTTGCACGTGATATTGGAGGCCGTATGGTGGATGTGGTGGAGGAGATTTTAATTCGTTGCACGGTGCCCCCTAAACTAAGGAAGAATAGGAAGATTTAGATTTCTCTCTCTAAGGAAGAATCGAGGAAATTTATGATTTGACCGGAGAGAGAGAGTGGACATTGGAGGCCATATGGTGGATGCGGTGGAGGAGATAATTAGGCGGAGGTAACTGATTGATCAAAACAAAACCTACTTGGTCATGTTGACAAAACGGTATTATACTAAGCTTCCTTTACCCTACCAATCCAACGCACGAATCCAGAGCACATTCCAAAACATTTATTACAAAAGCCGAATAAATCAAGAAAATATCCAAAACATAAATATTAATGATCACCGAAAAAAAATTTACAAATTAAAACAGGAAAATATCAAATCATAAACAGTTTTATGAAAGCTTTGAAAAGGCATATCCATTAATACAACACTTGCCCAACAGAATCTGCAGCACTTGCCGAATAGAATCTTCACGGTAAGCCATCTGCAACACATAATAGCATGTAAATAAAAATCAACATAGAATTGCTATGTTATATATATAATGTTTAATGAAATAGTGGCTAATGAACCGAAAAATGATTAGAGGATAAAAGATACATTATATATAGTTTATTGTTTTTATTTGATGTAAAGATTAAAAAAAAAAAAGAGCTGTTATATTTGGTAACAAGTAAAGATAAAAAAAAAAAAAAAAAAAAAAAAAAAGAAGAAAAAAAGGGAATGCCACTGATGTTTTGATATCACCCTTTAGAATATACATCTTCGTTGTTTCGAGTTTCAAGGGCTCAATGGTTCAAAACACTTTGAATAGACTGCAGGACAATGATATAGAATACAATAGTTTTCGTTCGTTTTCACATAGATTTGACTACCATTAATTACCTTCATAGGATAGTACTTGAAGAACGGATGTCAGCTTCATCACCAGAAAAGGATCGCCACTCGCGCATTTTCTTCATAAAGGATGGTTTGCAGTCATTTATGTCTAGTAGTTTGGGGAACCTCGATCGATCCAAGATGTTTTCCAATTTATAGCAATGCCTAACAATCACACGAGTTAAGCATCGACTATCAATTTCCAAGTTCTGAATATCCAGGTCTTCCAGCAGCAAAAACTCCAGACTGAGGAACTGTCCTCTGCTAATTTTCCACAGAGGGCCGCAAAAGGCATACCATCGCAATTTGAGCACTATAAGAATCGGTAATGATGCAATCACTTCCATATTCTCCCAAGTCAATCCACATCCACGCAGGCTTATCTTCTTAATGTTCATAGGAAAAATCGGAACTGAACGAACAATCAGAGAGCTCAGATTAGGATTTACAACAACGCATTTGAATGACTCAAAGCTCTCATAGACAGAGGCAAAGTGACCGAAAAAATTGAAGGTTTCGATTGAGTCGTGTGCCGATTCAATCTGAACGGCTATTCTCTTCGGATTGGGGATTCGAGAAAGCACTTTTATGGTACAACTGTGAACACTCAAACCTGAAACTGTTATAAGATTCTCAAGATGAGAATCATCCGGAGGAGGTGGGAGGTCGAAGCCCTTGCAATAAAGTTGCTTCAGTTTATGCATGTTCCAAATATCTATAGGCAGATAAACTGGACAATTATTCGACAATTTGATGTTATGATGCCGAGTGAAAATCAATACCTCGAGGTTCCAGAGTGTGGATATGGAGTTGGGGAGCTCTCTATCACACGTGATAGAAAG
Organism: Erythranthe guttata; assembly: GCF_056151865.1. Classification (NCBI taxonomy): domain Eukaryota; kingdom Viridiplantae; phylum Streptophyta; class Magnoliopsida; order Lamiales; family Phrymaceae; genus Erythranthe; species Erythranthe guttata. The sequence continues at coordinate 8,365,981 of NC_142540.1, forward strand.
ATACGTCAAGTGAACTAATGCAAGTAGTTGATGTGGGAACTCGTAGAAGCGGATCGCAAGTGCATCTAGTACCTTGAGCAATCTAAAACACAAGAGCAACAATACTGGATATTGTTGTTTTGGACCGAAACAAAGAAGAGATTTTTCACTCGGAACTGATTCCATCCATTCATGAATCTGTGTGAAAGCAAGAATAACATTATTGTGGACGCACAAACGCTGCTGGCTTCTGATGTTCTCTGGAGTACAATCGGTGTATTTTTTCAGGATATGGAAAAACTTTTCACTTTTAGCTTCATTAACACATAGACTTCGAAAGGTGAAATGCAGTCTACAGTTCTTAAATTTATACTTATCAATAGAGGCCTGCTTCTCTCTCAAAACAACACTTTGCCGAATAAGTTCATCTAAGTAGTTTCCGGCAGTTTCTTCAATCCTCGGGTATGTATCCAGAAAGCCTTCGGAGACCCACAATTTGATGAGCTTTGATCGAGAAATCCCATAATGTTTAGGGAACACACCCATATACAGAAAAAATGGCTTTAGATACTGAGGCAACATCATGTAACTAAAAAATAGTGCCTTTGACAGGGGTGTATCGTCATATCTTGTGATGACGAGTGGATCTTCTTTTTCCGATAATGTCTTCCATTCTTGAAAAGATTTTCCACGCAGATTCTCTCCAAGTTGTATAATTGCTGCAGGGAGTCCTTCACAGTTTTTGGCAATCTTCTTCCCAATTTTCTCAAGTTCTCGACTGAACTTCTCCTCTCTATTACTAAATGCGGTCCGATAAAGTTGTTTTCAACTCTTATCTGTATAAATGTAGTCAAATAAACTTTGGATCTGAGATATGATGATGATCCGACTTCCTTTTTTTGTTTTCCGGAAAACCACTAGGGATCAGATACATGTCGTCAGCCCATACATCATCTAAGACAATTAGATAATTTTGAGTAGATAAAGCCTCCGACAATTGCTTATGCAAACAATCCGTGTCTAGTTTATCAGAAGGGATGACGACACCAAGTTCATTGAGAACACGCAACATAATATCTACAGATCGAGTATAGTGTGGGCCGATGTGCAGAAATAAATGAGTTTCGAACTCTTTTATAACAAGTGGGTCGTTGTAAAATTGTTGAACAAGACTAGTTATTAGCGTATATATATTATATATATTACGTATATTATTATTATTCTTATTTATTATAGTTACCTTGTATATTAGGTTACCTTGTATATTAGGTTACCTTGTGTAGTAGGTTAGGGTTTCCTACATGTAACTATATATATGATTAATATACGTAAGAGATATCATTCTCTCTTTTCTCCAAAACCTAATTCTCTTATATGGTATCAGAGCACTAGGTTAACCTAGCCGTCAGCACCACTTCTTCTCTTCTTCTCTTCGTCTTCATAGCCGTCGCCGTCGCCCCCCTTCTTCTCCATAGCCGGCGAAGCTTCTTCTCCCTCCACCGCCCCTCTCAATCCTTTTCACCTTGCTCATGCCATCTCTAATATTAAATCTCTCATCCCCGTTACTCTAGATCTAAAAAATCCTAATTATCAAAAGTGGAGCCACTTTTTCACGATTACTGTCGGTCGTTTCTGCCTCTCCGATCTTCTACATGGTAAACCCCGACCGGATTCGATTTCCGCCGACGAATGGCAGCGCGCCGACTATCTCCTCCAATATTGGATCTACGGCACCATCTCCGACGATCTGTCCAGCATGGTTCTCTCAAAAACCTCCACCGCCAGTGATCTATGGACCGCCATCTCTTCTCTTTTCACCGATAACAAAGATTATCGAGCCATTCAACTTGAAGAAAAATTCAAGTCCCTCAAGAAAGGCGCTCTCTCCATTCACGATTATTGTCAAATAATCAAAACCACGGCGGAAAACTTGGCCGATGTCGGAAATCCAATCTCCGACAAACAACTCGTCCTACAAACCCTACACGGCCTTCCGAAAAATTACGGGACCGTCGGCAACCTAATCTCCTTTCAGAATCCCCTTCCCACCTTTCTAAAGACTCGATCTCTTCTTCAGATGGAAGAAACAAGAATTGTTGAACCGGAGCAGACCGCTGCTGTTTTCTACGCCTCCAACGCGAACTGTCCATCCAACAATTGCAACGGTGCCTGCAACAGTTCCCGCGGAGGTAGTTCTTCGCGCTATCAGCGTGGGGGTGGCCGATCCAACCGTCGCGGAGGTCGCAACACTAACTGTCACCCCATGCAGCACTACGGCTACCATAGTGCCCATGGCGCATCTCAGCTCTGGCGCGCACCTTACCGACAACCGTCAATTCTGGGATCCGCTCCAATTACATCGGGCCACTCATCCACTCCAGCGGCTCAAGCCTACTTTACTGGACCACCTGAACCCTACGCCGGCCACTCGGCTCCTACTCATGTTCATCCGCAGCTGCAACAATGCCACAGCTCTAACAGTTTCATTAACAGTTGCAACAGTTCCTGCAACAGTGCCAACGTGGTGGATCTCGCAAACCGTTTGAATACAGTGACACTTCAGCAGCCTACCGAGTCACAGTGGTTCAGGGACAGCGGGGCGACCTCTCATATGGCACCGCACTCAGGTAATTTCAATTTTGTTTTTAATCCTGGCAGTAATTTCCCCAAACATGTCGCCGTCGGTAATGGTTCCACCCTCCCCATAACCCACATAGGCCACACAATTCTTCCCACCACTCCTTTCCGCCTCACAAATGTCTATGTCACACCCAATATCGTCAAACACCTTATCTCTGTTCGAAAGTTCACCCGCGACAACTCATGTTCGGTTGAATTTGACCCGTTTGGTTTTTGTGTGAAGGATCTTCGGAGTCGAGTCGAGATTTTCAGGTGCAATAGCTCCGGTGACCTATGTCCATTTGGCGTCCCTCCACCCACCTCACCTCCCGCTGCTTTCCTCACTGTCGCAACACCTTCGTCTCGCACTCTTTGGCATCGGCGTCTAGGCCATCCCGGCAAACACGTCATGTCTCGTTTATTTTCTAGCACTTTTCTTTCCCATAATAAAGACCCTAGGGAGTCTCTTTGTAATGCCTGTCAATTAGGCAAACATTTTCGTCTACCATTTTTTTCTCAAAAATCTAATACTGATGCTCCATTTCAAATTATTCATGTTGATTTATGGACTTCTCCTGTTTCTAGTTTTACGGGTTTCAAATATTATCTTGTGTTAGTTGATGATTTTACCCATTATTTATGGACTTTTCCTCTTCGAAATAAATCTGATGTTTTTACAACCTTTGTCAATTTTCATACACTTCTCAAAACTCAATTCCAACATCCCTTGAAAGCCTTACAAAGTGATAATGTTCGTGAATTAAAAAATGCGGATTTTCAAAACTACTTCACTAAACACGGCATCCTAAATCGTTTTTCGTGTCCCCACACCTCCCCCCAAAACGGACACGCAGAACGAATGATCCGCACTATAACTAACATGATTCGATCCCTCATCTTTCAAGCTCATCTTCCTCCTACTTATTGGGTCGAAGCCCTTCATATGGCCACACACATACTCAATATCTTACCTACCAAAACCACACAAAACCGGACTCCTCACGAAGCTCTTTACCTCATCAAACCTACATACTCTCATCTTCGAGTCTTCGGCTGTCTCTGTTATCCCAACCTCACCGCCATCACTCCACATAAACTCGCCCCCCGTTCTACTCCTTGTGTCTATCTCGGTCACCCTTCCTCTCACAAAGGCTACCGTTACCTTGATAGATCCACTGGCCGAATCATAATTTCTCGTCATGTTACCTTCGACGAAACTAACTTTCCTTTTGCTGAGTCCTCTCCCCCCAAAAACACACTTTTTCCTTCTGCCTTGGACGAAAACACACCCTCCCTGTTCCTCCTCCCTCAGACTTCGTCTAACTGTTGCAACAGTTCATCCAACTGTTCCATTAGTGAACCACCCTCTTCCAACAGTTCGTCCAACAGTCCTATAACACAACCAACACCTGTTTCTCCTGCAGCACCACCTCTCGACCACGACCAGCTCACAACCCCTTCCCCTACTCCCACACATCCCCCACCTCCCCCTGCTCACCCTATGGTGACTCGCAGTAAAGAGGGTACTTATTCTTGATAGTGATTTTGTTGAGCTCTCGGTAGTCGATACAAAGACGAAGGGATCCGTCTTTCTTCTTGACAAACAACACTGGGGCTCCCCATGGTGAGTGACTAGGTCGAACGTAACCTTTGTCGAGTAGCTCTTGGATCTGATCTTTCAATTCTTTCAATTCGAGCGGGGCCATGCGATATGGGGCTTTGGAAATTGGTGCGGCTCCGGGAATTAGATTGATTTCGAATTCAATTTCTCGGTCGGGTGGAAGTCCGGGAATGTCGTCGGGAAATACGTCGGGAAATTCTTGTATTGTTCGGACATCAGACAATTGAGGTTTGGCGTCGAGTTCGGGATTCACGGCATCTACTAGATAGCCGAAATGCCCTTTATGAATGAGTTTAACGGCTTTTATGGCTGAGATAATGGGAATCGAAGTTTTGACTTGGCTTTGGAATTTTAGGATTTGGCCGTTTGGTAGAGGAAAAATAACTGTTTTCGGGGCACAGTCAATTTGGGCTTTGTACGGTTAACCAATCCATTCCTAGAATAATATTAAAATTGCGGATCGGTAGGACAATGAGGTCGAAATTCATAGGTTGGTAATGAACTCGGATTGAACAGTTGGTCACTACTAGGTTCGAGATCATTTCTTCGCCAGAGGGAATTAGTATACTATAGTCGTGATTCAAGTGACTAGGTTCGATCTTAAGGCTTCTAATCATATTCTCCGATATGAAAGAGTGAGTAGAACCGGAATCAATTAAGGCATAGACAGGTTCGTCGAAAATGTATATAGTACCTGCTATCATTGATGGATCTTGCTCAATCTGCTCCTTTGTCATAGCAAACACACGTCCTTGAGCACGATTCTGATCGTTCGGACAATCTCTTGCCATGTGTCCGGTCTTCCTACATCTGAAACACATGTTCGTCCCTTGTACACAAGCTCCAAAGTGTGCTTTCCCGCATTGTGAGCAAATTGGTTTGGGAGGCTGTGGGAGTCCAGATTGATTCGATGGTTGGCCTCGGTTTCCCTTGAATTTGTGGTTGCCGACGTTAGGTTTCTTCCACGGGCGTTGACTCGTGCCTTGGGATCGACGGTTCTGCTGGATCTCCTTTTCGTCTTGGGCTGCCATCAGGGCCTTGTCCACCAGTTGTCTGAAAGTCGAGGCGTCGGACATACGGATATCTCGTCGGATTTCAGGTTGTAGGCCACGGATGAAGTGATTCTTTTTCTCTTCGGGGTCTCGAGCGATGAATGGGGCGTAGAGACAGCCACGTTCGAAGCGACGGATGTACTCGAGCATTGGCAATTCACCTTGACGAAGTTCTAGAAATTCCTTCAGTTTGTGGGCACGTACGTCTTTGGAAAAATATTTTTCGAAGAATTGTAGTTTGAAGTCGGTCCATTGTATAGTGTCGAGGTCGACTCCTTCTTTGACTCCTTCCCACCAGTGACGAGCTTCGTTTCGGAGTAAGAATAGAGCGCAATGCACACGATCACGATCGGTCATTTGCATGTAGTCGTAGATCACTTCTAGGGATTTGACCCATTCTTCGGCTATTGTCGGATCGGTTCCACCATGAAATTCGGAGGGGTTCATTTTGAGAAATCGTTCGTAAATGGCATGAGGTGCTGCTTGAGGAGGAGGCGGAGGAGGTTGGTTTCGTCGGAGAAGTTGGTCAATCTGTCTTTGGTGGTTTTGGGCTTGTTCTCGAATAAGGTTCGAGAGGTTATGAATGGTTTGGTTAAGGTCGGTTGGTTCGTTAGTGGGAGTGCCTTGAGAATTCCGGGTGAGTCGTCTTGCCATAATTTCTATAACCTATTATGCAATTTATAATTAAAGCACATAAATAAATAAAACACATAATACACATAACATTACCGAATGGACGAGTCATCGTGTCTCGTAAGTCTTTAAGCCCGGCTTTTGGTTCGTACGAGTTTTCTATAAACAATGATCTGATACCACCGTTGTAGCACCCCCCTCGGGTCGGGCGATAAATCGAACCGGTTTATCGGAAAACTTTAGATAGCGGAAGCAAAAAGGGATCTCTTTGTAATTTTAAAACTTTCGAGTAGGACCAAAAGGTAATTTCTAAAAATATCTTTTTGGGACATTTGGAAACCTTGGGAAACCTTAAGAATTTCGAAAACTCCTTAGGGTCATTTTGGTCGTTTAAATTTTTCGTTTCAAAATAACTTTGGAAAGGGAGATTATTATTCGAGTGCTACATTTATCTAACTATAGGTTTCACTTTTGGTTCGAAAAGAAATCAGAGTTTAAAGCTATTTGGTGAATAGGGATTTTCAGGTAAGAAATGCAATTATCAAAATAAGCGGACCAACTATATTAATATCAAAATAAGGCCCGTACTAGGGTAAGAGTTTAAATCCCCAAACGAGGAAATATAAGAGTTTCAGGAAAACGGAAATACGGAAATCATCTATAGTTTACATCACCAAAATAGAATAAGCATAGTTTATAGACCCCTCGTACGACCTTCCAAAAACCTCTGGCCAAGACTCCGATCCACTACTCGGTCCATTCCATTGAGGGATTCCTACTATTACCTGCAATCAAAGAAGTATCTATATGAGCTATTAAGCCCAGTAAGAAATCCGAATGGATAACGAGGTTTTAAAATATGGTTTTACGTACTTATATTAGTATATACACATAAGCATCACATCTTACCATTCGTCGGCAAACAAACACAAACACTCAATCTCATTTAAGCACATAAATTGACTCAAATGCTGAAAATTACCGAATTACCCTTTTTCGTGCAAATGCATGAATGAAAACATTTTCTGTTGTTCGGATCCGTGAAAAATTAACTTCTTTACTTGGATGATAAGCATATTATTCTGAGCCCTTTCTTTTGGTGGAATCAAACCACCCCTTTAACTATAGTAACTATGGTTGGAATACCGGCCCCCCGTATCCCGACTTATCCAACCCAAGTATTCCATTAACCTTTCCTTTCGTAAAAATGAAATCTCTTTTTTTTATGCAAGACCTTGAGACGAATGAGACTCTAATACGAAAATGACCATTTACGACATCACAAATATCAATCAACGAGCATACAAATAAAATTCAATTATCCACATAATACACCTATATGCACGGCAATCACACACACATAATACACACATACATATATAAACACTTAGGCATAGCACACAATCCACAAAACACTATCACAATATATTACATATCCACACACACACACACACAGCACACACACGGCACATACACACACATAAGCATGCAGCCCCCAAAACACACTTTAATTAGCATTTAATTAGCAAAACATGCTCTTAAAGCACCAACATTCTTATCTTTTCATTAATGGGATTTCTCCCACTTTTATTCATTAAATGAAATTAAAATTCTTACAGCCCCTTAACATAGTTCATCTGCAGATTTTTAACCATAATTTCACTTCCTCACAATTAATACACAAGGCATAATGATTAAAACACAAAAGCTCCATTTATGACACATGCACAACCAATATTTTGAAATAATAGCAAATGACATCTAAAAATTCTCAAATTTAATTACAGGCTACCTAACTGACTAAATGAACAGATGCAAAAAGAATTTTGCAGTTTCCTTCAAAATCGGATTTATAAAAATTAAAATACTCGGCAAGTAGTGTTTGAAGCTAAAAATGATTTTTCCAACAAATATTAATCCCAAATTATGGCCAAATAGAAAATAACAAAATTCCATTTTCTCCTACTGAGATTTTAAAGGTGAAAACATTTTTCATGCTGAAATTTCAAGAAATTGCAGATTGGCCCTACAGATTCATAGATCTACACATGCAACCCCAAAAATCTTGAAAATTCATTTTCTTTCTCCAAAATTCCCAAAAATTCGAAATATTAAATCTTTAAACACAAAATGCTTAGATTCACAGATTATAACATGGATTAGACATGCAATAACACAAATATCAAGATTAGCACACAATTTCGGATTTTACACAAAAAGCCCTAATTTTTCGAAAAGTGAGGAAATCTTTTAAGTAGTTTCAAAAATCATTTTCCATACTATGATACCCTTCGATTGCAGCAAGAAATTCGAGATTTCTTACCTATTAAGAGTGTTTGGCCGAAGAAAGAAAAACCTTCAAAAGAAAAGAGGGTTTTTAGAGGAAGAAAGAAAAGGAGGACTAAGAAGGTGAAGAACACAAAGATAATGTTACCTCCTTCAAGAAGTAGCTCCTAGATTAAACCAAGCTAGTTGAATGGAGAAGGTAAGAGCTTTGATATCAAGTTGAGAAGAGTTTAAATCTCCCGTAAGAGGGCAAGCATTTTTGATGGTGTTCTTAGCATATTCAATGGTGAAGCTTATATAGGGGATTTGCATTTTGATTTCTCTATTTTTTTCTTGAGGAATTTTGAGGTGTTGGCCGATGGAGGAGGTGGTGCTTCGGTGGTGATGGTGAAGAGAAGACAAGTGGGAGTGTAGGTGTCAAATGATGAAGATAGATGGGTGTCTCTTAAGATTACTTAGCATGCTTGAGTGTAGGATTAGTGTAACTCCTCACTCTTTGCCAAGTGGACAAGCATGCATCTTTTCTAATTTATTTACTAATTAATAAATTCACTAATTTCTCTCTCTTACTCACATAAACCGAACACATATATATAAATACATATACCTATAGTCTAGAGTAGGTTATAGCATATGCACATATGTATGCATACATGTACGTATATATGCATGTATTATGCATGTAATTATGATGAAATCACATAAATAAATAATTATGCACATAAGTCACATAATTTAATCTAGCACACAATTATAAATACTTAATCCACTTAAGCACATAATTATCGAAATAAGGTTGGCATATAATCATTAAGATTCCTAGCACATAAGGCATATAATCAAATAGGCATATAGAGATTATTAGTCCAAGCAAATAAGGTACTTAGAGAATTTAAGTTAGTAAGGTAAATAAATTCCTAATAATTCCTACGTGAGAATTTTCGGGTTATGGAACTTTGGTTAGGGATTAGGGTTTCGAAAATGTGGGGTGTTACAAATTATTTTCTGAAAAAAAAATTTGGGGGTTAATGTTATATATTTGTTTAAATCCGGGCTCAATGTGTAATATTAAGGAAGTTAGAGCATAATGGGTGGAATTGATAAGAATTATATTATGGAGGGTATTTTAGACTTAAGACATGGGGATGAGTTTAATTGCGAGACTGTTTTTTCTGTGGACCAAAATGCATTTAAGTCCCATGTGATAGGTCTTTTTGCCATTCGCCATATATATATATACACTAGGTTAGAGCACCGCGCAATGCGCGGTGCCGATGGCCTGTTTACATACTTGCAAAATGTGTTTTATTTATGCTAGCGTAAGTTTGAATGGTTGATGATACGCCACATGTGACGCGTGAAAGTTGCCCCCATATCCTGATCAATATTAGAAGACTGGATATAAGGGTCACATTAAAATAGAGCATTATATAAGGTGAAAAAGACGGGTTATAAAATAAGAGATAATATTAATATGTAAAAAGGTAATGACCAAAAAATATATTTACTAATGATACAAAACTGATGTAATACAAGCTATAAATATGTAAATGATAGAATGTTCGTATAACAACAGTGTCGATCACAAGTTGAGACCTTTGTTTCACTACAATTTAATTAGGGAATTGCTTTTTGCGGTTTGAAAATTGCTTTTTGCGTTTGATAACAAAACCTCCCAAAAAAACACTTTATTTCACTAAAACCCCTAAAACTTCCCAAATTAACCAACTAGAAATATAGTGAGTTACTTGTGCATGGCCTTGGAGAGACTGGAACTACCATTGAAAGAAGTCCATGTTTTCCTAATTAGCTATTTCCACACTGCAAAACAAGCATATTTTGTTAGTTAATCCACACCCTCACACACACACACACACACACACACACACATGCAGAATCCATCATAGCTCTATCACACATAAAAGAACTGAAAAATATCTTTTAATTTATATAATTGAGAAACAGTAGTGAACAAATATCATAAGGAATAAATGCAACACGGACTCGTATCATAAGGAAAATGGAATACTGGAGAAATAAAATGTATTGAGGCAAAGAAAACTGTTATTGTCACTTCAACCATGCGCCTGGATCCAGAATCAGAACCTAAATGGTTTTACCTTAAAGGAAAAATATATAAACTCACCAATTCAGGTTGTCGAACAAATTACTGTATGCATCGGTTGGCTCTACAAACTTGTCAACATCGTGGCTCAATCTATTACTTTATTTCTTCACGTAAAATAATTTTTGAAAATGGAAAAATCAGCCAACATAAACTTTCCAACTTTAAGAACATAAAAGAACTCATAATAAGTTATCACAACTAAAAATTATAGCCTATTTCATCCGCCTAGATCGTTGTTGTGCATTCTAGAAATATCTTCCACGAGAGGATCACCTACAAACTGCGTATTAATATAAAAATGTACATGGATGAATAATTAAGAGTGTCTCCCATGTATACAAAGTCGCTCTGTTTGATTGAATAATACAAGTTTAATATTATAACCATCCAAAAGATAATTGTATATGAGTCCAAAGCTTCAATAAAACTCCCAATGAACTAAAAAAATAAAAACTAAACTCAAGCAGCAACTTATGACTAATGAAAAGAGAAACACAGACAAATTATAAAACCTCTGTAGACCACAGATAACCAATAAACATGCATCAATTATTCGTTTTTGAAGAATTGGCACTCAAAAAGTGAAAGTGAAACTCATACGTATCCAGAAGGGCAAAGAATTGGCGGCAGTCAGGTGCCCCGTCGGCCCCACAAATGCAATCCAAGCAGATGTGCTCCCTCCATAGCTTCAATTCTCCCTACCCTTACCACGCCAATAAAAAAAAAATCCAACATATTAGCGTCAAAAGAACCACCCATCTATAGCAATTTGTACCAAACAATAAACTAAAAACAATAAACCACATAGAAAAACACTTTTGAGGAAATATCAATGATGAACTTAAAAATTCTTTCCCTCGTAAGATCACCATGAGCTGGCAATGTAAGTTTAGAATGATGCATTAAGGAGACATCATGGATGACCCTATTAAAGTCAAAATAGAAATATTAGTTCCAAAGTTGGAAAAAAGACAAGCAGCAAGAAAACTTGCAAATGGTTAAAACCTAGAATAGTAAAAGAACCTGATAATGAATGTCAATTTTCCCCATTTTAGGGCTCATTCTTTCACGGTGCTATTGCTTGAAGCTATTAATTGCCTGCTTTTAATTGGATGTGTGGCATGCAATAAAAACAAAAGAGCATCATGCTTACGGAAAATGAGCTCTGAAATCAGCAAAAGTATTATGTAGCAAATTAAACAGTCATATATAAAGCAACAGCTGCTTTACAATAAAAGGAAACCCTCAGCAGAGCACAATCCACAAAGACGAAGAAACTTGACTTAGAAACCGTTACATGATAAATTTTCAACAGCAGTGAATAAAAGCAAGGACTTACTTTTCCAATTCTCATTTTAATTAGTCAGAGATTGTTGTAAGCATATTCAAAAGGGTAAACATATATCAATATTTAGTAGTCGGCACTCCAGCTCATGCAAAGAGATACAAATAAATGTTACTGTGAGCAGATAAAGACATTGAATTACCTTCGGAACTGCGGCCTGGAATACAAAATTGGAGTAGATATCAGGCGACTTGCTTGAAAATTGAGCAAAATTCTGTCGATAAAATTACTTTCCGATTAAAAAACATTAAATAATGCTATACCATTATTTTTTTGTTATTAGATAAATTCCATACCACAGCAACTGTAAGAGTGCCCGCATTGTCCCTTCCTAAAAAGTCACGAGAACAGCTTTCAATAGTTTGCGACAAACCACATTGTTCATTAACAAAAGTTATCGAATAAATAATCAATAAATTAAATAAAATCACAATATACCAATCTAATAATTTGGTGGGATCTCGAGCTCATTTCATTAAGGGACGTTTCTCCAATTTGTCTTTGAGCTGCAAGGATTAACAAAAATGATGATTTTGTACTCTTAAGCCTTGTTTGGCAATCGTGATTAGGCATGATAGACAATATAATCAAGCTTTATCGAATGTTCCCAAACGAGGCCCTAAGAAATGTAACAGTCGTTTTGATTAGGAGCAATGGTTCCAAATTATCAAGAATCGAAACAACGGAGTCAAGATATTAAATACGAATTAAATATATCAGTTTTCTTATTTCTTACCTTCACATATACAAAAGAGATGAATCACATGACTCCAGTCCCTTAATATCTCCTCTGTCAGCATCTCGACTACGGTGCCTCTCTGGCGAAATAAGTACGATAAGAGAAATCGAAAATAACAAAATTAAGAAAAAAAAATTAAAATTGAGCAAAATCGCTTGTCAATGAAAAAGAATTCACCTCTGTATCATCGAGAAGTCTTAGTGGAGTGTTATCTACACTGAGTAGATCTCTCACCGATTTGTTGTAGATCTCCATAGCAGAGAATTTGAACACAAAATCTCTTTCTTGGTGCTGAAAAATCCCTCGATTATTAAAAAAAAAAGCATAATTTGCAAAAAAAATACGAATAATGAAGTACAGTTTCATCTTACCTTCTGTATGTATCCATATATGTCAGGTAGTGCGTATTCAGTTATTCCAATCATCGTGTACGTCTTTCCGTTGCTCGTCTGTCCATACGCAAAACCACGTGCTACAAAAAAAGAAAAATTCATCTTTCGTTCGAATAAATAATACCCGAATGGAGAGGGTGTCCCCATTTATAGGACTCCACAAAGCTACTTGAAGGGTCATTCAAAGCTTGGAACTTGCCCTTGGAAACTTGACCATCAAAAGGTGTTTCATCTTCACAGTAATTCTTCTCCACAGGTTCAATGCATCTAACAATCTCCCACTTGAAGACATATTTCAATTTGTCTTCACAATTTTGCAGCAGCCAATCCCGATCATGCTATCCTCGAAGGCCTACAGAAGTTAAGCATAACTTCAATTTATCAATGGTAACTGCCTTTGTTAGCATATCCGCTGGATTCCGACTTCCTTGAATTTTCTCGAGTTTTAGCACTTCATCTTCGAGCAAGGACCTGATGAAGTGATAACGAAGTCCAATATGTTTCGTTCGGGAATGAAAAGCTGAGTTCTTGGCTAAATGTATCGCACTTTGGCTGTCGCTATGCAAGACACTCCTTTTGCATTCAAAACCCAATTCTAACAATAAACCTTGAAGCCATATCAACTCTTTACTGGCTTCTGTTACGGCAACATACTCCGCCTCCGTTGTTGATAAGGCGACAATCTTTTGCAGCTGCGACATCCAACTAACAGCAGTTGACCCCACCGTGAACACATAACCAGTTGTGCTCCTTCGATGATCGACTTCGCCTGCAAAATCAGCATCTACGTACCCATGTAATTTAAGATCTCCTTTTCCAAAGTATAAGCACTTATTCGTAGTGCCACGAAGATACCTCAAGATCCACTTCACAGCTTCCCAATGGTCTTTGCCCGGGTTTGACATAAACCGGCTAACAGCTCCCACTGCATGGCCAATGTCGGGTCTCGTACAAACCATTGCGTACATTAAACTTCCAATAGCCGAAGCATATGGAACTTTAGACATAAGGTCTCTCTCTTCGTCTGTTTGAGGTGATTGATCCTTTGATAAACGGAAGTGGCCAGCCAAAGGTGTGCTTACCGGCTTGGTGCTGCTCATGTTGAACCTTTCCAAAACCCATTTGATATACTCTTCTTGAGATAATTGCAAAACCCCAGTTTGTTTATCTCGATTTATTTGCATCCCAAGAATCTTCTTCGCTGGGCCTAAATCTTTCATGTCAAACTCTTTTGACAAGTTCAACTTCAACCGTTTGATCTCGTTCATGTCGGAGCCAGCTACTAACATGTCGTCGACATAGAGTAGCAAAATAATATAACTTGAGTTATATTTCTTGAAATAGCAGCAATGATCAGCATTGCACTTTTGGAAATTCTCCTTGTGCATGAACCTATCAAACTTCCGGTACCACTGGCGCGGAGCTTGTTTCAAGCCGTACAAGCTCTTTTTTTAATCTGCACACTAGATTTCTTTTATTTTTCTCCGAGAAACCCTCTGGTTGGTGCATGTAAATCTCTTCGTCTAATTCTCCGTGAAGAAAGGCAGTCTTCACGTCTAATTGTTCGAGATAGAGATTTTCAATAGCAACAATGCTTAATATTGTTCTGATAGTATTAAGCTTCACAACTGGAGAAAAAAATTCGAAGTAATCGATACCTTCCTTCTGCTGAAATCCTTTGACGACTAATCGAGCTTTGTACCTCTTCGAGCCATTTTGCTCTTCTTTCACTCGATAGACCCATTTGTTGTGAAGAGCCCTCTTTCCAATCGGTAACTCGACGAGTTCCCATGTCTGATTTGAAATTAAAGATTTCATTTCGTCTTCCATGGCTAGCTCCCACTTAACGGCATCTTCGGTTTGACATGCTTCCTCGTAGCACTCTGGTTCTCCTCCATCGGTCAATAAAAGATAGTCCAAATACCTCCGATTAGGGACACGAGGTCGAGAAGACCTCCGTAATGCCGGAGCTGGAGAGTAAGCCTCTTGGTTAGAGTGGTCCATCAACTCGGGATTCGCAACAATCTGATTTGTCACTTGGGTGTCGTCGATTTCTACAAACACTGGCTCGGACTCGCTAGTGTTTGTTAAGTGTCGATCTTTGTACATAATAGCTTCGTTGAAGATAACATCCCTACTCCGGATAATCTTCTTGCTTTCGTCGTCCCAAATGCGATATCCAAACTGATCCTCGCCATAGCCCACAAAGGTACATTTCTTGGATTTGGGATCAAGCTTATTCCTGCCTTGATCACTAATATGTACATATGCTGTGCAACCAAAAACTTTAAGATGTGATAATTTAACATCTTTGCCGCTCCATACTTCTTCTGGAATTTGATACTCCAAAGGAACCGAGGGACCCCGGTTGATCAAGTAAGCTGCCGTATTCACCGCTTCAGCCCAAAAACTCTTCGGTAGGCCTGACTGCATTCTCATACTTCTGGCCCTTTCCGTCAACGTCCGGTTCATACGTTCAGCCACGCCGTTTTGTTGAGGTGTGCCTGGAACAGTTCTCTCCATTCGAATCCCATGCTCATGACAAAATCTCTTGAATGAGCTGTCTTCGTATTCACCACCATTATCGGTTCTTAGCCTTTTGATCTTAAGGCCGGTCTCGTTTTTAACCAATGCTTTCCACTTCTTGAAAGCACTAAACACCTCAGATTTGTGTTTCATAAAATAAACCCATACCTTTCGAGAATGGTCATCAATGAACGTCACGAAATAGTGTTTTCCACCGTTGGATGAAATAGTGGTTGGTCCCCAAACATCGGAATGGACGAGCTGTAGCTTCTCCTTCTTCGGGATTCTGCCACCTTTCTCGAAACTAACTCTCTTCTGTTTTCCGAGAATACAATCCTCACACATATCGATGGTTATAGAATGTAAATCTGGTAGCTTTCCCTTTGAGTGAATGATCTTCATTCCCTTTTCACTCATATGGCCAAGTCTCTGGTGCCATATATTTGCTTTCGAGTTGCTATCGGCAACGGCAATTGAGCAACGACTTGTCGCGGTTAAGTAAAGAGTACCACTCTTCTTTCCTCGTGCAATTGTCATGGCGCCCTTGGAAATCTTCCAATCGTTACCATGAAAAATTATGGTATATCCTTCACTTGCTAATTGACCCACCGAGATTAAGTTTCTTCTTAGATCAGGGATGTGCCTTACATTGTTCAGCTCCAAAATAAGCCCATTTAAATTAATCTTCCCCGTGCCTTTTCCGATAATGTCGCAAGGTTGGTCATCGCCGAGGTATACCTTTCCGAGATTTTCAGATTTGTATCTTTCAAAGAACTCCTTCTGAGAAGTCGCATGAAATGATGCTCCAGAGTCTAAAACCCAAGACTCTTCCTTTTTCTCCAAAGTGCAAATTAAAGCATCATCAGGTACTGATGTTGATGCAACATTAGCTTCAGTCTTCGTTTCATGATTCTTTGAAGCGTTTTTGCACTGATTCTTGAAGTGGCCCGTCTTGCCACAATTCCAACACTCAATAGTTTTAGTGTTTCTGGAATTTCTTGATTTTGATCTCCCATTCCTCGATTTTCCTCGTTGAATAGATCTTCCGCGATCGTTCTTCACCGAACGGCCTCTTGACTCGGTTGATAAGGCAGAAGGATTCGAAACATCACCCAATTCTTTACGTCGAATTTCTTCACTCAGAACGAGGTCACGAACATCGTTGAAATTCAACTTATTATTTCCCGATGAACTACTCACAGCAGTGACCGTAGCGTTCCAACTATCTGGTAGGGAAGATAAAAGTAACAACGCCTGTATCTCGTCATCAAACTCTATTTCAACAGAGCTTAATTGTGATGTGATTGTGCTGAGCTCGTTGAGGTGCTGGGCCACCGACGATCCTTCAGTCATTCTTAAATTGAACAATCGTCGCATTAAATGTACTTTATTTGCTGCCGACGGCTTCTCGTACATATTTGAAAGAGCCTTCATAAGACCGGCTGTGGTCTTCTCTTTCGCTATGTTGAAAGCAACATTACGAGATAATGACAATCTAATAACTCCAAGAGCTTGTCGGTCGAGAAGTTGCCATTCGGAATCTTTCATGGCTGCAGGCTTCTCTTCTTCAAGAGGTAGATACAAATTCTTTTGATACAAATAATCCTCGATTTGCATCTTCCAGAAACCAAAGTCTGCACCATCGAACTTCTCAAGTTTGAATTTTCCTTCTTCTGTCGTCATTACTTCTACGAATCTGGTTGCCCCAGGAATATATAATCCCTGAGGCTCTGATACCAGTTGTTAGGATTTGAACAACCAGATTAAAATAAAACGATAGAAGAACACGAGGTTTATGTGGTTCACCCAAGTTGGGCTACGTCCACGGGCTGCTGCAGATTTTATTATAGGGAGAACAAAAACGGTGTTTACAAACACTCACACTCTCTTCTACAACTCACAACTCACAATACCTCTTAATTCCCTTAGGAACTCTGAAAATTGCACTCTCAATTTTCTGCCTAACACTAGAATAGATTATTGCTCTTGTTGTAGCTAGTTGTTCTTGTGTGTTCTTGTTTTCTTGATGATTTCTGGATGAATCCCGAATGGAGAGGGTGTCCCCATTTATAGGACTCCACAAAGCTACTTGAAGGGTCATTCAAAGCTTGGAACTTGCCCTTGGAAACTTGACCATCAAAAGGTGTTTCATCTTCACAGTAATTCTTCTCCACAGGTTCAATGCATCTAACAGATCTTCTCCTTCAGGCTCCTGACGGTGTCGGTTTCGTCGACGTCGATTTGGATCTTTCTTGCCGTGAATTGGACGGTGATTTTCATTTTGGTTGTCGCCGACGGCGGCGAGTGAATAATTGGTACCCCAATAGGTGTCATATATGGCAAAGTCAACTGAATCAACAGTTGTTGACGGGGAGGTTTCTATCCTGCTATAACTAACAGTATGAGAATGATTATGATTGTTTTGGCGCTCACCCTCGAGGAGGAGGTAAGCCTGCATAGGGGAGCGCAAATGATTATTCTTGTTGATTTCCTCTTGCTTCTGGTAAGCTATACTTGAATTAATGTTGGATCCCAGTTATTAGTTTCATTAATTAATAACTTGTTAACTCCAAAGCATTTTTATATACTATTAACCAAATTAAACATCATTTTGGGTTTACCTTTATTTTTGCACTTTAACCTGAATCAGAAAAAAAAATCCGAAACGTCTCACATGTAATTTGTTAATGGTTATTGAATCTGGATAAGAGAAATATCTGGTTTTATTTTGTGTGCCCAAAACAATATGTTAATGGACCAGAAATGAAATAAATTTTGTGGCCAAGTGAAAAGAAATTGAGTACTCTGCAACATTTTCCATTTATTCAATTCATTTACTCTTGTGGTTTGTTACAGAGAAGACTAGTGAATATTTAATCTATTATTGTTTATATATGTGTTTACTATTCAAGTTCCGGTGAAAAAGTTTATGGCTTGGAGTTGAAAGACATCAGTGTCACATTCACAGTCACAGTCATAATTTTTATATTCTACATTGTTTAAAGCAACTTTTTTCTTTAACTATTGGTGGAATTAACCTCCTCATGAGGCTTGCAGTCATTATTCGATGGATGCTAAAAAATGGGAGGTACATGGCCATAAAATCAGACGCTATAAATGAAAACAGCAGTGTACCAACTTAATGTACATCTACCTTCATATCGTTGTTTATACGGGATGCTGTAAATATTACGTATTTGGATTAGAAGTAAATATTTATTAATTTGTTGTAGTAATGGCATAATGAAGAGACAACTTATTTTTGTGATTTTATTCACAAAACCAATTGTAAATGAAGTGTATATTGATTTATGTATTGCCAAATGGAAATTTTTTTTTTTTTTTGTATTTTGAATGCAGAGAATTACAACCTGTGTCAAAAATACGTTCTAACATCGACGCTAAATATTCAGGCACCAGAACCACATATACTTCGGCAATTACATAAACTGTTGGTGAATTCAGGTGACAATTCACAAAAAACTTTATGAAATTTCAATCGAACTCTTTTTTAATTGTTAGTTTCTTCCCTGCTGATATCATAATCAACACTTGTCTCAGATTTGCCGGTGGTGTTCATATTATCTTTGGCCCGGATCTGAACCGTGTTGTTCATAATTTATTTGGCCCGTATGCTTTGCGGACACTTGTATGCATGTTTGCAGTGAGGAAAAGGCCCGTGCATGGTATGAAATCGATGGATGTGTGCAGAAATATTACATTCTTGTTAGGAATTCAGACATTCATATTTAGCCGATAGTGCGGGTAACGCATCGTATTAACGTCCTATTTCCGCAGGTTTTGTCAATTGTATACCTCCCATGGTAGCGCAAAGTGTTTTAACAAATAATGTTGCCCTACATGTGTTTATTTTTATACTCCTACATATGCCGTTGTGTACAATTCAATGCTATTCAAATAATTTGTCATGATCTCGTGCACTTATATAAGTTTAACAGATCTGTCTTCAGCTAGGCATCACTCGATTTTTTTTAAAACATATGAAGCATCACTCGATTATTTTTTAACTATGCAGCATGTCAAGTATACACGGGCACCGCGCCTTGAGCGATATATATATATATATATATATATATATATATATATATATATATATATATATATATATATATATATATATATATATATATATATATATATGATTGTTGCTAATAATTTTGACACATCGGTTACTTTTTAGTAGTTTGATATGATATAAGGATACTAAATGCAATAAACTGATCATCTTAATCTTAACATAAAGGGATTGCTTTCACACCGAAGGCGGTGGCCCCGGCGGATTTTTAATTATTATTATTATTCGGATCTGTTTTTTACGGTTGGAAAATTGCTATTTGCGGTTTATAATAAAAAAACTTTCTCCCTCTAGGAAAAGAAGCTTTAGAAGGGAATTTGCTTAAAAATCATTCTTATTGGTGTGATAGACGAACACAAATGAGCACATCGGATGAAGATCGGGATACCAGACATAGCGAGGTAAAAATTCCGTCTTCTCGATCGAAAAAAATGGGCAAAATGCGTAAAAGCCCAACTTGGGCGCCCATTCATGCAGTGCACGCCCAACTTGGGCTTACACCGCATGAATGCGCGCACGAGTTGAGCGTCCAGTTCAATTTTTTTTTAATCAATATTTTTATTCTTTTTTTCAGGACAATACGTCTACAATTGAAGTTGAGCGTACCGATTATTTTACAACTCAATTGTTTGACTCGAGGGACGAGGTAGTGTCTTGGGCGAGGTCCTTTGCAAGAGGTCTTTTCGTAAGTTAGTTAAAAAAAGTGTCCCCAAAAAGTGTCTGACTTGTGACCTGTTTGGGGATAAACGAGAAACACAATCAACTAGCCCAGAGGCGGCCCCGAGAAGGTCTGGTAGCAAAAAGATAAACTGTGGTTTTAAAATTGTCGGAGAGCGGCAGTTGGACGATAGATGGGGGCTCAGAATAATATATGGGAAGCATAGTCATTTTCCGATATAGATGTCTGGGCATGGGATGAGTGCATTGAATGATGCAGAGGTGAAGATTATTAGGGATCTTTCACAAAGTCATGTGCCGCCCAAGAAGATTTTGGCTAACTTGAGACAAAATGGCTTGGTCTCGATTCTTATTCGAAACAAATATACAATGAAAAGGCGAAATTGAGAAGATTAGTTAGGGGTGACCGTATAGTGATGCAACATTTGATTGGGTTGCTTGAGGAGCATAAGTATTACAAGTGTTTCCGTACTGATGAAAACATGAAGTTATTAATTTGATGTGGGCTCACCCTCTACCTGTCGGATTTTTAAGTAAGTTTCCGTACGTCATACTACTTGACAGTACTTACAAAACCAATCAGTACAAATTGCCTTTGTCTGAAATTGTTGGTGCTACTCCTGTCGGAAAAAAATTACTGTTGGAGTGGTATTTTTGCGCCATGAAAATGAAGACCATTATACATGGGTGTTGGAAAGGCTGAAGAGACTATTCCCCCCACAAACTCTACCGAGTGCAATCGTGACTGATCGCGAGTTAAGGCTCTTAAAGGCGATAGAGAATGTATTTTCCGACCTTGGTCATCTCTTATATATTTGGCACATTAACATGAATGTGGGGCGTCGTGCTACAAGATGTTTCGGCAATAGTAGGCGTCGAGGGGTTTCTTTTGTACTTGGTTCGTGGCAAACTTTGGTAACATCATTGTGTGAAGATTTCGGCCGGAATTACAGAGCTCTGGTGGACGAGTACGCGGATTATCCACAGTTGATTGAGTACCTCCAAGACACTTGGCTAATATACAAAAATAAATTTGTAAAAGCTTGGACGGGTCTAGTTTTTCATCTATGCAATACATCGACAAACATGTATTTATTTATAAGTGGTTAAATGCATATACTTAACTTACTGTCGTGTTGTTTACTGAAACGTAACCTACTTTAATCATATTAGGGTGGAAAGCAACCATAGAGCATTAAAGAGATGGTTGGATGCATCCACATGTGGCTTTGACACATTTTGGGCACAGTATCACACACAGGTCGATGATCAACTTAACGAGATTCTAGCCGAATTTGCGAAGTCAAAGAGGATTCGGGCCCAGACGATTAATGCCCATATTTAAAATATTGTCCAGTGAATTGTAACACATTCTGCACTGAAGATGTTGGACGATGAGAAGGATGAAGATATAGACAGTTGCGTCTGTTATATGAGAAAATGTCTTGGCCTCCCATGCAAACATGAAATTGACGCAAAGGTGAATGCACGACGTGGTTTGTTTTACGCGGAGGATGTCCACATTTTTTGGATGACATGGGTTTCGGGCTTCGGGGCTGGCCAAGAAGAAAGTGTTGGTTATGTTCCCGATCACAGATCACAGGCTATTGGCAGGCTAGACGGGTTAATTGATGATTTGCGTCAAAAGTCAGAAATTGAGATCACGGACGTGGCAGATGTCGTTTTTGAACAAATGCATCCTGGGGCAACGGAAATAAATGAGCCACCTGTACTAGACCGCCCGAGAGGTAGACAGCGGAACAACTGCACACAGAGGGATCAATCAGCACATGAGTTTTCATTATACCCACGCCCGTTTAGAAGTAGTAACATTACGGTTGTGTGTTCTGCCCTCCCGTTCCGCAGTAGTCTCCTCCACCGTAAATTAAGGAGGACGAATCAGGGGCCCCTTCCCTTTTCTCATTCCCAATTTTTTCATCCAATTAGACATCCTAAAAACATAAAACATATTTTAAATTTATTAAATTATTATAATTGATTTAAAAAATAATAATCAAAAAATTTGACCCGAACTTTTGGGCATTAACCGGGTGAGCGAACGTCTGGACCGGGCGTTTGCTTCCCATTTCAACGCCCAAGGTGGCGCCCATGGAGTGTATGAACGCCAGAATCGAGCGTTTGTACACACCTTGGGCGCCCATCTTGGGCATTCGACCTATTTTTTTGCGGAAAAAAAGGCCCTACAATTCGATTTGTAGGGCTTTTTTAAAATGAAATTGGTTCTGTAATCGACATGGGCAATGCATATTATACATAAAATAGTCAAAATTACCTCAAAAAATCGAAGCCCAACCCTTCTTTAAGCTTGATTTCGAATTTTCGAATTTTTCTTTTTTTTTTTTGCTATTTGCGGTTTTGGGGTTTTAGGGTGGTTTGGAGAGGATTTTGGGTTTTAGAGAGATAAATATTTTTTGTTATGAACCGCAAATAGCAATTTTTCAACCGTAAAAAACATTTCATTTATTATTCTACTATGTCTTTTTATTTTATGGGTAAATTACAACTATTCCTAAGGTATGGTTAAATTAAAAAAAACCCCCTCTTGTTTGGGTATTTACAACCACCCCTCAACTATAAATCTTCTTACACGTCCACCCTTGCCGTTTCAAATTTAGTCAAATTTCCGAGATTATATGAAATATTATCACTTTTATACCCGTTTTATCCCATTCGAACTCCACATTTTGAAGGTAGATGCTCATAATATGTGTGTTTTGGCTTGTATATATCATATTGTGGTGCACCGGAAACTGTATTTTTACACAAAACGAGGACAAACTAGAGCACATTCTACTTAATCTAGATGATTATGTTGAATTTCACATCATACGGGTGAAAATGTAAGAAAAAATCATAGTTGAGGGGAGTAGATGTAATTATCCAAACAAGAGGGATTTTTTCGTAAATTGACCATACCTCAGGGGTGATTGTAATTTACCCTTATTGTATTTACATATTTTAGTCTATATGTCTCCTAAAAAATATAAACACAATTATAATGTACAATTGCTAAGTGAAGTGTTTTGATAATGTATCATGTCCATACCATACTGGCATCTTATATTATATTTTTACTTCATACTATTTAAACAAAAAAATAAAATGCTTATTTCATACCATTAATGCTCCTATCACGAAAATTGATAAATTAAATAAAAAGCAATGTTCAAAGAATGATTTGGAAAATGAGAAAATGAAGTTGATTCCATATGCATTAGCAGTTGGAAGTCTGATGTATGCAGTGGGAGTACTTGGTAGATATCAAAGTAATCCGGGAATAGAACATTGGAAAGCAACAAAGAAGGTTATGAGGTATCTTCAAGGACAAATGATTACATGCTTCTTTATAGGAGACCGGACCAATTGGAGGTTATTGGTTATTCAGACTACTCCGATATTGCAGGTTGTTTAGATAGTAGAAAGTCCACACCAGGCTTTGTATTTAATTTCTACTAGCTAGTGGAGCAATCTCTTGGAAGAGTGTAAAGGTATTATTGCTTCTTCCACAATAGAGGCTGAGTTTGTAGCATGTTTTGAGACAGAAGTCATGCACTATGGTTGCGAAATTTTATCTTAGGGCTTAAGGTTGTTGACTCAATTGCTAAGCCTTTGAAGATAAAGTGTCAATAGAAAATTTAAGTACAACTCTTATGGTTGCTGATCCATTAATGAGGGGATTGCCTATAAAGGCTTACGAGGAATCTTTTGAGCAATCCATGATTTGATGAGTTGTGATTGTAATTGACACTTAATTTATTCAAATGTTTATGTTTTCATGTTTTCAATTATGTGTGCACATATTATATTTGGAATTAATATAACAGGATTTGTCCTAACAAGACAAAATTAAAGGGGCTATTATGGATTAGAATAGTAAGGGTTATTAGTGGCGTGATACATAGAAGGGAATATGATGAATGAATCATATGAACGCTATGATTCATATTAATAACTCAAAACTAGTTCTAGTATTAAAGTACTCTATTTAACTATTATGGTAATCAGCTTAATTTTGTTTTAAAATCGTGATCACGTGTCAAATGTTTTGTATGAAGAACCCACCGAGTCAAATATTTTTTAAACTTGTTTTTCTTAAAGGTTAAATGGGCCAAGTGGGAGAATGTTAGTTTTATTTTTATTTAATGGCCCATTAACCAATGAATTTAATTTATTAATTGTGGGTAATTCAATTATGGAATTAATGCTGGTTTTATGGTAATTGATTGTAACGTTTGATGGCAATAAAAGACCATGATGGGTGGGATTTGTCTTCTGCCGTTACAAATCAATCGTAGCCCTCTTCTCTCGTCTATAAAAGAATCCACAACTCTTCTCGATAACAACAGACCCAATTTGAGAATTCCATCAATTACATAACACTAGTGAGTTGTGATATTAGAGAGATAGAGAGAAGAATGTGTGCCTACGAATAAGGTTCTCACAAGGAGATTCGGAGGAGGCTTGTCTTGCAGATTGCTCACGTTACTCGTTCATCTTCTCTATAGGAATCCATGGCGAACGGTATGTCGATAATCGCTATTGTGTGGTTGTGTTCTTGAGAGGGATTTGATTTCAAAATTCTGTGATTATGATTTTCCGCAAAAGTTAAATAAAAGTCTTTCAAGGGGCTGATAGGGAGAGGCGGAATAGTTGTAGAAATATCATTTTTTTAGAGTGGATTAAATTTGAGGACGGATGAATTGAAGAATAACAAGATATTTTAGTCAAAAATGAGTATTTTTTTTTTATCCAAGCTCTCTACCTAAATTGTCCGACGAACTTTTAGCAAGATGCGAAAATATAATTATTTTGATTTGAAAAAGTATTGGTGTTGATAGGTGTTTAACAAATTGCCCCTTGAATAAATTATGCGGACAGAAAAAGTAAAGTGGAACATGTCAATTCATGATTAGCAATAAACTAATATCAGGGATAAATAATCTACATTAACTGCTGAATTTGATTAAGGAGAAATTTGCTAGACACCCCTTATTTTAGACTTATATGGATAGAGATCCTAGTTGCTAGATGAATATAGGCATAGGTCCTTTGACCCAAAAAAAATAATATAAATAAAATAGTATAATTAGTATATAGACATAATTACCTTTAATTAATAAGAAAACAAATCTCATATATTATCTCTCCAATCTTACGTTTCTCTCACCCTATATTTAATCCATTATCTCTCTTCTGTGTGTCTCACGCTTCTCTCTCTCGTTCTTCTCTATTGTTTTTTCTTTTTCTTTATTTTTTTATGAAGAAATATTGAAGAGAAGGAAAAAAAATAGGGATGTTTTTAGATTATGACATCATTTCTTGGTGAAAGAATTAAAGAGGACAATAAACATCCCCTCCCCTCTCCTAAAAAAATTCAAATATCCAAAATTCTAGCCAAAATTCGCATTGTGTCTCCCGTATGTAGAACATTCCCATCGTTTGTTGTTAGCAATTTCCGTTTGTAGGTTGGTTTAACTTCGTTTGTTGTTTGAAGAATTGCGTTTGGTATTGAGATTCGATTACTATGGTTTACAATTTGCAAGGTATGTTTTAAGTTACCTTTTACAACACTTTGTTTAATGTTTTTGATGTTTGCAACGTGTTCCATAAACAATTTTTGTTGGTATTTTTAATGATGATTTTGTTCTTTGCATTTGGCGAAGTCATAGGTAGTTTATTGCTTGTAATTCAATAATGCAAGTTCTGCTGAATTTGCATTTTTTTTTCAGTTTGCTGTTTGCATTTGACGAAGTCATACGTAATTTTTTGTTTGCAATTTAATAATGCAAAATTTGGATTTTTTCTTCCAGTTTGTTGTTTGCATTTAACAAAATCATAGGTATTTCATTGTTTGCAATTAAATAATACAAAATTTAATTTTCAGTTTGCTATTTGCTATTGCAGTTCACAGAGCCATAGGCGTCACGGGAAGCGTCACAGTTTCCGAAGTGTTTTTAGAGTATGAGTTTGTAAAATAAATTGTATATTTTTTTTATGGATTAATTTAATTTTTTAGTTAATATTTGGAAGAGAGATTTTTTAATATTTGTTTCGATATAAAGATTTTTTGGGATTTGATTTGATTTTAGGGATAATTAGAAAGACCCCCCTCATCTAGGTAAATGATTTAAGAACCCCCCCCCCCCCCCCCCCTCCCTCCCAAAAATAATTAGAGAAAACCCCCTTACCTAATATCCTACTCAAATATTATTTAATAATTCCCAAACCACCCTTATTACCCCTAACCCATTGTCATTCTCTCTTTTTTTTTCTCGTCTTCTCGTCTTCTCTCTTCTTCTTTTCTCGTCTTTCCTCTTCTCGTCTTCCCACTTCTCTCTTCTCTTGGCAATTATCTCCGCCATGGATTATCGGTTAGAGGAAGATGCCTTTGTATTCGCCACCCAACTGGCCATGGCGGCGGTGTTCTTCGGATCTGGCTACAAGCGGCGGCCGAAATCTTCGGATCTGAAATCTCCGGCGATCTGGTGGACGGAATCTGAGGAGGAGGAGGGGAAATCGTCTGCGGCGGGGTGCATATCGGCAGTGGCGAATCCAGGATTTTTGCCAAGGGTGTTCGAAATTAAATATAGTAAAAAATATAATGATTGGCTAATAGTTTACGCGGGTTCGGGGGCTGCGCCCCCGAATTTTTTTTTTTTGAATACTATACACATTAAATAATAAAAAATCTTTAAAATTTTTAAATTAAAAGGGATTATTTTACCATTTTTGGGCAAATTTAGGAAATATTTAGACATAAAATTGGTGAAAATATTAAACGAGTGGTAAACATATTATAGTTGCAAGTGACAAAATGTACGTTTTATTAGCAGATTTTGAATTTTCAAAAAGAAAAAAAAACCCACATAGTTGTAAATATAGAAAAAAAATTGAAATAATACATATATATATTCAATATTTAGAATTTTGGAATAATTTATATTATATTTAATATTAAAGATATGGTAAATAAATTAAAGTTACAAGTAGAAAAATATGTGTTATATTAGGAGATTTTTTTTAAATATTAAAAAATACCTACATATTCAACATTTTTTAAAACAATTGAAATATTGAATTTTGGAATAATTTATATTATATTTAATATTAAAGAAATGGTAAATAAGTTAAAGTTACAAATAGTAAAATATATGTTATATTAGGAGATTTTTTTTAATATTAAAAAATACCCACATATTCAACATTTTTTAAAACAATTGAAATATTGTATGTAATGGAAAATTAGGAATAAAAAAAAACAATAATAGAGAGGTTGAGACTCTCAGGTTTCGAACGCTGTACCTCGGACGAATTCTTTAGAGCATTTAACCAGCTAAGCTACAGCATTGCATTGACAGATTTTACATTTGCAGGTATATAGTGATAAATATATAGGAAATATTTTTTTTTTAAAATCAAGGGTGTGCAGTAGCACACCCTTGGACCACACTAGATACGCCACTGCATATCGGTATGTTTTCGGGAACTTTGAGCTCCGTTTCTTCCTTGTCTCTCTTCTGAGCCATAGATTCGGCCGGGATGAAAGGTGTTCTAGGTTATCGGTGGGGAAAGAGAAGAAGAAGAAAGAAGAAAGGCTTGGTGTGCAAAAAAAAAAGCAGAAATGAAATGAGTGGAAAATGAGGAAATGGGAAATGTGTGTTAGAATATAGAAGTAGGATGGTGATGTTGTGGTGTGGCGACGACGTGGTGAAGATGAAGAACAGATCTAGGGTTTTGTGGTGGATTGTGGCGGAAGACGGCGCAGAAAAAAAAAATTCGCGCAGGCAAGGCCCTTAATCGACTACGTGGTTTAATCGACTATGTTCAATAGTCGATTAATGCTTAATCGACTATGTTCAGTAGTCGATTAAGGTTAACCGACTCTAGTTGTTATTTTTTTTTTTGATTTTTTGTTTATTGATTCCAATGTATAAATCAATAACAATGTTTGTATTTTTTTTAAATATAATTGATTTTGTATTTCTTTTGTAATTGTGATTTGTTATTTTTAATAGTTAAATATTTAATCGACTATCCATTCATAAACCTGATAGAGAAAAAAAATTAAAAAAATAAATAAAAATTTAAAAACAAAATTAGAAACAAAAAAAAAGTTAAAAAATAAAGAATTTCTTAATCGACTATGAAGCACATTTGATTTAAGATTAATCGACTATGTTTCAAAGTCGATTAAAAAAACGGAAAAAAAAACAAAAAAATCGCGGAGCGCGTGACCTAGTGATGAGGTGGCGGGCGGGGGTAAAGCTGGAAAGCATAATAGCTGAAATTAGAATTGGGCTTTTCTCAAATGGTCTAAAATATTTTTGGGCCTATCCCCATTAAAAAAAGTAATGGAGGGTTATATCATAGAGCCCCTTGATTTTAGCTAAGGGTATTTTTGACACAATAAACATTATTAATTTATTAAAACATGGAAATTTTGACTTAGATCTACATACATAAATTATAATAGGGATTTTTGTGTATAAGTCCCTAACCAAGTATCTTTATTATTCTAGGTTTAGGGGTTATATCTCTTTCACCAATAAACCCATCCATTTAATATTTATTATAAATAAAGGAAACATTCATGTATATGACAATATTACCCTCAACCTTTATACCCAATTCTTAATTGTAACCCCAATTTAATCAATTTTGTCCACAAAAATCCAATTTTGACTTCTTTTTTTCAAAAACTTTTTTTTTTCAAAAATAATTTTTTTGCCGCCGGATTCCGGCGTTGACTTTTCGATTTTTTTTTCTCTTCCGGATTTTTTCGTCTGTTTCCGGCGTTGACTTATTTTTTTTATTTTTTTTTACGTCCGCCGCTAAACGTTGACCGTAATTGTGCTGTCACTGGCAGTAAATTAACGTAATTATACTGTCCATGACAGTTAATTAATGTAATTATACTGCCGTTGGCCATACATTTATGCAATTGTTCTGCCGTTGACAGTAAATTAACGTAATATTATTATTATTTTTTTTGTTTATTTTGTTTGATTTGTTGACAAGTCAACGTAATTATATTACTGTCGTTGGCAGTAAAATTAATGTAAACACAATAATATTACTGTCAACAACATCAATATTATTATTTTTTTGGATTTTTTGTTTTGTTTGAGTTATTCACGGAGTAACGTAATAATATTACTATCTATTATTGTAATATTTACTGTAAACACAATAATATTACTGTGGTTGACGGTAATATTATTGTTGTTATAGTAATATTGCTGTCAACCACATCAATATTATTATTTTGTTTGGATTTTTTTTGTTTAGTTGAGTTATTCACGGAGTAACGTAATACTATTACTGTCTATTATTGTAATATTACTGTGGTTGACGGTAATATTACTATTGTTATAGTAATATTACTATCACTCACAATAATATTAATTATGTTGGCATTTTATTATGTTTGCATTTGTT
This sequence comes from Erythranthe guttata, assembly GCF_056151865.1. NCBI lineage: Eukaryota > Viridiplantae > Streptophyta > Magnoliopsida > Lamiales > Phrymaceae > Erythranthe > Erythranthe guttata. Next base: position 8,395,534 of record NC_142540.1, read on the forward strand.
GAACGGTCAACATAGTAATATTACTCTATTACACAGTAATAATGAGTTTTGTTGTGTTAATATTACTGTGCTAGAGATTAAATAGCAATACTGTGTTAAACTGTAGTTTAGTTAATTTTACTGTGTTTAACAGTAATATAGTTAATATTACTTTCAATCACACTAATATTGCTGTTTAAACGAGAAAAAAAAATGTTACAGAAAGAAAAAAAGAAAAAAGAAAAAAGAAATCGAAAAAGTCACCGCCAGAGTCCGGCGTTGACCGCCAATCAATGCCGGAAACTGGTGGTTGAAAAATCAGTTGAAAAAAAAAAAAGTCAACCCCAGAGACCGGCGGTCAATCGAAAAATTCACCGCCGGCCAACACCGGAAACCGGTGGTTGAAAAATCAGGAGAAAAAAAAAAGTCAACGCGGAAGATCGGCGGTCAACGGCGGTAACAGACAAATTTGTCCATAAAAATGAGTTTTGGGTCAAAATTGAATAATTTATGAAATTTTGGGTCAAATTGAGGTTATATTAAATTAATGATGAATTGGAGCATATTAAAGTATGAAGAGCTATTTTAGTCTTTTACAAAAATCTGGACTACGTGTGAACTTATTTGTAAATGAGTTTTTTGTCTGAATCTATTTATGAATAAGTACCCATTGATGGGCTTATTGTCAGTGGCGTATCCAGTATAGTCTTAGGGTGTGCAACTGCACACCCTTGATTTAAAAAAAAAATATTCCCTATATATTTATATATTATATAACTGTAAATGAATAATTTGCTAATTGGATTTTGTAGCTGAAATGGCAGAGTTCTCCCTACAAATTCAAAGAAGTGCAGAGTTCGACACCCTTGATGAGACCCTTCCCTTCTATTTTGTTAAATTATTCACCCTTCTATTTTGTTAAATTATTCATATGCTTGTTTTTATTTATTTCTAATACATATAATATTTCAATTGTTTTCAAAAATTTTGAATATGTGGGTATTTTTGAATATTTCAAAAAATCAAATCTCCTAATATATAATATTTCAATTGTTTTCAAAATTTTTGAATATGTGGCTATTCTTGAATATTTCGAAAAATCAAAATCTCCTAATAAAATATATATTTTGCTATTTGCAACTTTAGTTTATTTACCATTCCTTTAATATTTTATATAATCTAAATTATTCCAAAATTCTTAATAAATATATCATTATAACAATTATTTTCTAAATTTACAACTATGTGGGTATTTTAAAAAAAAACAAAAAATCAAAATTTGCTAATGAAATTCACATTTTGTCACTTGCAACTTTAATATGCTTACCACTCCTTAAATATTTTCACCAATTTTATGTCTAAATATTTCCTAAATTAGCCCAAAATTTGTAAAATAATCCCTTCAAATTTGAAAATATTACATATTTTTATTATTTAATGTGTATAGTATTAAAAAAAAAAACGGCGGCGCTGCCCCCGAACCCCCGTAAACTTTTACATTTATTACTATATTTAATTCCGAACACCTTTGACAAAAATCCTGGATTCGCCATTGCTTATTGTAAAGACCTCATTAGAGCAACTCCAATGGGAGATATCAAAATGGAGCATTAAATATTCATTTGATACTTGATATAATACTTTGATACTTATTGAAAAAAAATTCACTCCAACCACGAGTATCAAATAGATTATCAAATTTTAAATATATGAATAATTATTTTTTTAAATGCCATGTGTCAAATTGTGATAGGTTAATGGAGTGGTTATATTTTTGATACCTCATTTTCCAGGGAGTATTTTTGCATCTCGGGGTAGTTGAGTATCAAAATAATTCTCCATTTAATGCCTCCATTGGAGAAGGATTTTTTTAATTTTAGAGCATCAAATTGGTAGTTTTTTAATGTCTCCATTGGAGTTGCTTATAATATAGAGGAACCTATAGCAAATTATTTTTTTTTATTAAATTGCATCTGAAAGTTGTACTCAATTGCCATGCGAGATATCAAATTCGAATGAATTAATTTAAGAAAAGTAAAACCTATCATTAGTTCATGACTAATAATTTTATCAAATCTTGAATGGATATTCGATTATTTAACCAATGCCCTCATAATTTTCTCCAAAAAAAGGAATTAATTAATTCATAGTTAAAACTTGAGGTATTCCAATTTCTAATTTGCAGTTGGGATTTTCAGCAAGAAAAGCCAAAAGGGAAATATATATGGGAATGCTAAATACCACACTAAAACTTATTAAATCACACACATAAATTACAATGTTTATCTCTCTAAATTATAAAATTCTCTGGCTACCTCTATTCTTTATCATTTCTTCTCTTGAGGCATTCTCTCAAAATCACCCAAATATAAGAATGAATTCAGTATTTTCGTACGACGATCTTCTAAAATCAGAGTTATGATTTCAAGAATTTTCTTAAACATCTTTTTACATAATTTTCAATTATTAACATTTTTTAAATATTTAGTATTGTTTATAATTTATAAATACTACTACAATGTTTATTAAAAAATAAATGGAAACCAGTGAATTTCATATCAAGTATTTTTAATATTAAAAAACTTAACCAGTAATTTACATTTGTTTAATGGGGTTTCCTATAGACCCCCATTACTAGATTCTATATGTATTAACTCAATTCTTAAGTCCAATTTTGCTAGAACTCCCTACAATTAATTATGGCCAATATACCCTTAAATAAAATAGGAATTTTTTAATCTTAAATCAATAAATAGCAAATTTATTCTCTGTGAACCCATCTAGCAAAAATAGGGCTGCAATTATCTCGATCGTTGAATCTCTCCCAGAAACAAAAAAATTCTCCCTTTTTATGGGAAACAAATACTGTAGTCCTAGAAAAAATCGTGAAATTGATTTTTCTTATATATCGTTGTTCTCGACGTCTCGTAGATGTAAATCTCAAAAAAAAAAAAAAAGTAAGACGATAATTAAAGATGGAAAAAGTACAGGTGTTTTGCTCTTCTATATCTGTTCTATTATGTTTTTAATGGCAATTTATTCACGAATTGTCATAAAAATTTTGATCAATGGATCGAAAGATGTTGATATTGATTCTTCGACCCCAATTACCATACTATTTTTATGTGAAAATCATGGGTTTCTTGCTTTTGATTTTGCTGTTTTTGTTACATAATTTTTTTGATGTAGATTGCAACATGTTATCGGTTTTTTCACAACATAACAGCGAAATGTAAAATAAACAGCAGCACGTTATTGGTTTCTTGCTTTTGATTTTGCAATTTTTTGTATATTTAGCACTTTTCTATTTATTTTGGATTTTGCTTATGTGGTGCGTATTTTGCTTTTATATTATATTTAATTTCGGCTTTATTGTTATCATAGTGTAAGTTGCATTTTACTGAAATATTTGCAGTTTGCTGTCGTAGTAAATGGTTTCATCTATCATAACAAAATACTTGTTGAAAATAACTTATTGTCACTGTATCATTTGCATTTTGCAGTTTGTTGTTGACAATTGCATTTGGATATAGTTATTTGCATACTATTATTTGGTTGTTGTTGCCACTATTTTGTTGATGTTGTTGAAGTTTATATTTTTTATGTTGTTGTCTGCAACTTGAAGTTTGTTGATGTTGTCCCTTTAGACGGTTTTCATTTTCACTTTTGCAGTTCTGCATATTTTAATTTGCAGCTCGTTATTGCAAATTAATATTAGTTTTTTCTTCTTCTTTGGGAATAACTATGAAATGTTTCACATATTTTTTGGTTCTCTTCCTAAACTCGTATTAAAGTTAATGTGTGTGTGGCTTTTTTTTTCTTTTGTATTTTGTCGTATAATAATGTATTGCATATTGCGAGTAATTGTATTTTTTGCATCTCGTTGTTGCAACTTCTAACATTGTATTTCTCTATAGGGATTCAATAATGCGTTTTGATATTGTAATATGCATTGATGCAAATTTATGCATATTTTAATTGGAAGCTTTTTTGGTTGAACTCGTAGTTTACAGTCGCTATAACTATAGGCCAGAAAAAAAAAAACAAGAGATTCATTAGAGGTAGATGCTACTGACATGATCATGTTTCTAGAAGATCATCGATGACGTTTGGAAGTTGTGAATTCAGTCGGACGTCGAGACTATGTCCGTTATGATATCACCCCAGTCATAATCAATTATGATAGATTGTAGTTTGTTCATTGACTATATTGCAACACTGCTTGTATCTATTGATTTGTATCTTACAATCTTTTGTATTTAATGTACTGATTTATTCCTAAATAAAAATGGTTTGTTGGTTTGTTATATCATCTTTTATTTCATATTTTATATTTTAAAAATATTTTATATTTTATAAATATTTTATATTTTATAAATATTTTATATTTTAATAATATTTTATATTGTTCGAGGAAGAATAAACTTGAACCACTGATGTTTGAGCAAATTATCATTAGTTCCATATTGTGTTGTTGTGAAAAGACATTTGTAAAATAATATTTTTGCCATATGGTAGGTGATTCCGTATTATATATATTTTGCTATTTATTTTTGCTGTTATAAATTGCAGTTTGTATGTTGCTAATTGTATTTTGCAATTTGTTGTTGTAACTTGACACAAGTATTTTTCAATTTTGCTAATTATTTTTGCTGTTATAAAATATAAAATAAAAAAAATAAAGAGAGAGAGAGAGATATGAGTTAAATGAGAGAAAAGAAAGGGAGGGGGAAACCTGAGGGAGAAGAGAAAGAGAAAGGGGTTAAATGGGAGAGTGAATTGTTGGATTTTATTCATATTTTCTATAATTAATTACCTTAATATAAATAATAATTAAGGGTATTAATGTCTATAGAAAAATAATTTAAATTAATTTATATTACATTTATTAGTCAAGGTACCTATACATATAATCAACTAACAAAATGGACCCCAGCCATATAAGTTCCAAATAAGGGGTTCCATCTAATTATCTCTTGTTTAATATTATTAAATAGTTATTTACAATAATTAAATAAATAATTAAAAGAAAAAAGGAAAAAAACCTAACCCACAGTACCCCAAACCTCCACCGCCCAGCAGCACCACCACTCCACTCACCCCACCCCACCCCACACACCCTAACCGTTGGTGCCTCTGCCATGGTTTTGTGTGTGATGTTTTTTTTTTATGCTGTAACAACCATCACTACCAGCTGAGTTGGCAGTAATAGAATGACGTCGTTACTTAAAAAACGCAGACCCTCACTTAAAGATCGCGTCTCCATATCATGACTATTCAGTTTTTCTATTTTTGTATTATTTTAATAATCCACCAATGAAGCACCGCCACGTGGCGCTTCAGCTGTATAAATAGCTGAACTAACCGAAGTAGTTAGCAGCAAAGAAGAGATTTGTAATTTCAATTACACTGCATGAATAATTCGAGAGATATTTTCCCCAAAATCCCCAAACCCTCTGGTTCAATCGTAACAATTGGCCATCAGAGCATAGATTCTAGGAACGCACTCTGATCGTTCGAGTATTGCGAAGACTAACGCAGGAAGAGTGGATGCAATGGAGCAGCAGCTGTCAACAATTGAGAAGCAGGTGAGATCTATGGAGCAGCAAGTTGCGAACGTGTTTAGCATCCAACAAAACCTCCGATTGGAATTTAAAACTAATTTAGAAGAAAAATTGATGGAAAACACACGAAGATCCGATTTGAAATTTGACGAGATGATGAAGAAGTTTGAGGACCTGAGTCGAATGGTTGCAGGAAGCAAGGGCAAGGAACCGATGCAAGCAGCTATCACTTCTGCAAATCCAGTGCATGGAAGCAGGGGAAGACAAGAGGCAGGTACAACTACACTATATACTATTCCTATGCACCGACATGTTGATAACAGTCACGTTGGAAACCATAATCGAGGTCCAAAATTGGATTTGCTACGGTTCAATGGGGAAAACCCTAGATGATGGTTGAGGAAATGCCATAAGTACTTCAATTTGAATCCGATGTCAGAGCATGAAAAAGTGGAGTTTGCATCGATGTATATGGAAGGAAAGGCTGATATGTGGTCCATGGATTATGTGGAGAGAAGAAGCCCAATGGATTGGGGTATGTTTACAGATATGGTGTTGGAACGGTTTTGTGAGAAAGAAGATAAGAATGTGGTAGAGACTTTCAATAAATTGCTGCAAAATGGAACTGTAGAAGTTTACAGAGATAAATTTGAGGAGTTGAAAGCCTTCATGTTGCAAGATGAATAAGTCTCTATCTGAAGAGTATTTCATCAAGAGTTTCATTAGTGGACTCAAGGAAGAAATTATAGGTATGGTGAAGATGATGAAACCTAAAATCCTAAAGGAAGCTATGTATACAGCCAAATTACAAGAGAAGGCTGTAGATATCAATGGTAGGAACAGAAATGGCTTCAAATCTCAGCCATTTAGCCAACCCAATTTCAGAACCAAGGGGAATAATGAGCTCAACAAAACGAACTCAACACCCCCAAATAGAAGGTAAACTCCCTCCCTTAAAGAGATTGTCTAGTGAAGAAGTGGAAGATAGGAAGAAGAAAGGATTATGCTTCAAGTGTGATGAAAAGTTCACTAGTGGTCATAAGTGAAGAAGAGTATTCATGATCATGGCAGTGGACGATAAAACTGAAGTGGAAACAGAAGAGGGAGAAGACTCACCAGTTGAGGAAAGTGATAATGAGTTGTACAAGATTTCAGTATATGCTTTGGCAGGTCAAGAAACCACCAGCACCATCAAACTACAAGGAAGAGTTAATAATCACCCCATCGCCATCTTACTTGACACTGGAAGCACTCACAGTTTCTTAGATACCATTACAGCTAGAGAATTGAATTGTGTGGTAGAAAAATCAAACTCTATGAATGTGTTGGTGGCTGATGGATGAAAGGTTAGTAGTGAAGGAAGGTGCAAACACTTCCAATGGAGGGTAGGATCACACTTATTTCAAGCCAATGTCAGATTACTTGAATTAGGGGGGTGTGATTTGGTTATTGGGGTAGATCTTCTCAAGCATTTGGAACCAATCACATTCCACTACAATCAACAAAAGATTGAATTACACTTAGAAGGGCAGCTCATTACCTTGTATGGGAAGGAGCCCACAATTTCTCTCCAAGCCATTACTGAATAGAAAGCCCATTCGCTACTGAGAATAGTAAAGGTAATGATTAGTTGTATATTCACGGTGACTGGTTCTGACTCTCATGATGCCACTGACAGTTTACAGAAAGATCTACAACCTTTACTGTATGATGGGACTTAAATGCACATTGGTCCACAAAAAAACCAGTCTTACAAATAAACTCATCCTCATGTCTTTAGTCTAAAATACCCTCCATAATATATTTTTTATCAATTTCATCTACTATACTCTAACTTCCTTAATATTACACATTCACCCCGAATTTAAACAAATATATCACATTAACCCCAATTTTAATAATTTTTTGATTTTTTTTTTCTGAAATTATTTTTTCCGGCCAGATTCCGGCGTTGACCGGGCGGTTTTCTGGAGTTGAATTTTTTTTTCTTTTCTTTGAAAGTTTTTTAGAAAAAAATATTTTAATTAATATTACTGTCTTGGCTGCTAAGTTACTGTCTCAGACAGTAATATTACTGTCGAAGACAACAAAAATGCAGGCCAAGATGATAAATTTAATTAATACAATAATATTACTGTCTCTGACAGTTAAATTACTGTTGGAGACAGCAATTTTGCAGTCAAGACAGTAACATTAAATTAAAATAATTTTTTTTAAGAAAAAAAAAATTCTAAAAAATAAAAAGTCAATTAACAGTTAAATTACTGTCTTCGACAGTAAAATACTGTTGGAGACAGTAATTTAGTAGCCAATACAGTAATATTAATTAAAATATTTTTTTAAGAAAAAAAAATCAATTTACGGTTAAATAACTGTTGGAGACAGTAATTTAACAGCTAAGACAACAATATTATTAAAATATTTTTGTAAGAAAAAAAATCAATTAATAGTTAAATTACTATCTCCGACAGTTAAATAGCTGCTGGAGACAGTAATTTAGCAGCCAAGAATGTAATATTAATTAAAATATTTTTTTTAAGAAAAAACAAAATTATGGAGAGAAAAAAGAGTCAACGACGGAGACCGGCGGTCAACGGCGGCTGACCGGGGGTCTCTGGTGGTGGCGTGTCAAAATTGGGATCAAAATTGAAGTTTGTGTTAAAATTGGTTAATTGCTGAAATTGGGCTAAATTGGGGTGTAAGTGATATAATTGGATTTGAATTGAGTTTCAATGAATTGGGGGTAATTTTGGTATATACTAAAGTATTTTCCTTATTTGCAAAAAAGTTGGATGTCCCTCTTTTAATTAAGTGCCCTTGTCATGGGCTTATTTGCTATATATATATATATATATATATATATATATATATATATATATATATATATATATATATATATATATATATATGAGCCCAAATCATCCTTTGACATACCCCTGGAGCAGCAATTTTCTAAAGTTTCATCTCTCTACTTAATCCTCGTTTGTGCCTATTTACACTCGAAACGGGTGTGAAATAGCCTCCTACGTCACGAACAAACTGTGTGCCAAAGCAGACTATCCACTCTCAGTTTTGTCTTGATTGTCTTCTTTTGGGGTAATATGCTATGAACCCCTGAAAGGAAACCTAATTTGAACTAAATGACAAGTCCAAATTCAATTTTTTTTAATTAAATCCTTAATTTGAAAAAATATATTAGCCACATCCCTTAAAAAGTTTGTATCCCTATCTTACCAGTATACCCCAAATCCTATAAACTACATATATTCACGTTTATCTTTTCTCTCCCACTTTCTCTCGTTTTCCCTCTCTCTCACTATCGTTTTTGTTTTCTCTCACAATCTCTCCCCTTTTTCTCTTTCTCTCTCCTTCTTTCTCTATCGCTATTTCTCTCTTGCATCTATGTGTTTCAGATCTCTCGTAGTTAGGGATGGAGTGTCTCGTTGAAATCGTCGTAGGATGAGTTTTTCAGATCAGATCTTGATGTGGGAGTGGGTAGGGTTGTTCATGGGTCGGTTTTACCCGACAACCGGCCCATTATCTACCCGATTATTCTGGCCGATAATTGCCCACCAACCAACTCGTTTTGGTCGAGCCGATAATTTTAACCGACCCATGCATTCGGGTATAGTTTCTGATTTGTTGAAAAGTCGGTTGGCCGATGTTACCTGACCAACCAACTTTTTTTTTAGTTATTATTTTTATATTTTTCTTTGCGTTTTTACTGACTATTAATTTCAATATTTAATTTTTGACATTTCGGTGAAATGAATAAAAGTACACAATGAAAAAAACTCTACTCTTCATTTTTCCCTTCTCTTTGACTATTCTCTTTCTCTCTATCAACCATAGTCGCCGATGTATCTCTCATCTTTCTCTATCAGTCCATCGCCGCCGACGCGCCATTGCTTCCTCCAAAGATTTACCTCTAGCCCTCTCTAGTTTTTTCTAAACTACGTATGGATTTTGTGTTTCTCAAATTAAAATTAAAAATTTCAGAATTTTGTATTGTGAAAGTGTGCATGGCTGAAACTGATTCATTTTAGTATTTTATATTATTTTTGGAATTTTAATTTGTAATATGTGATATTGTTGAAATTTGATTTTGGGCATGAAATATTGGAATGTTTGTTGCTGAATTTTGATAGATGAATAGCATAATTTTTTTTCATTTTTTTTTATTTGATGTGGCTGATATTGGCCGATAATTTTCAACCGACCCATTAAGGCAACCGACAAAGTCGGTTGCCAACCATTACCCAACTCACAATAGTCGGACCGATAGTAGTTTTACATATTTGTAAGAGTCGGTTGGTCGGGTCGGGCCGATAATCAACCGACCCGACCCATGAACAACCCTAGGGGTAGGGGTGGGGGTGGGGGGCGACGGTTGTTTTGGTCGTCGGTACCCAACAGTGGTTTTGGTCACTGAGGCAGCGGTGGTTTTGATGGGTAGTGGCAGAGGTGATTTTCTTCGGTGGTGACAGTGCTTTTGGTCGCAACAATGGTTAAATGAGAGTTAGGATTTTAAGATTATGTGATTACAAATGATTTTGGGTGACAACGAATTACTAAGTTTTCTATGGATGTCTATAGATTACTACGGCCAAATTTAAAAAAAAAAAAAAAAAATTGTGATGTTCAACATCATGTAGAAAAAAATAAAAAAAATAGATTTTATAATACTAAAAAAATACTTATATAAAAAAACATGTTCTATGCAATAAAAAATAATAACAAATATGTTAGATTGGCAAAATAAAAAATAATAAATGCAGAATACAAACTGATAAATGTAGTTTAGATATTACTTGGTATTTGTATCATGAGGTTTATATTAGTATTAGTATTAGTATTAGAATTAGTGTTAGTATTACTGTATTAGTATTAGTATTAGTGTTAGTATTAGTATTAATTAATATTAGTATTTAGTATATAATATATAGTATTTAGTATTTAGTATTTAGTATTTAGTATTTAGTATTTAGTATTTAGTATTAGTCTTAGTATTAATATTAATATTAGTATTAATATTAGTATTAGTATTCGTATTAGTAATTTTTTATAAAAAATTCGGAAAAACTTTTCTCATTCCAACTTCCGAAATTTCGATTTCCAAAATTTTTCCAACGTTTTTCCATTGGAATTGAAATTATATAAAAAATGAATTTTCCGATTTTCGATCCGTTTTAATTTTCGAAATTAGTTCCAAACGATTCTGATTTTTTTTCCCCCAAAAAATGCACCTTTAAATAATATATATTATATAATACTTATTTTAAGTTTTTTTTTTTTGTTTTCTGAAACAATGATTTGATTTAAGTTTTGTTTTAGGATTTTGACGTATTGAATTGTTGTTAGAAGTTTTATTGGATATGTGGTTTACTTTTTATTTGTTTTGAATTAAAATTTAGTAGTTATTTGTTTTACTTTTATCGACGTGGATGTTCTTATTTTTTGAAAATTTCAGAAAATTTTCGCTATGTTTTGAAATTTTAAAACTTATGTGATTTCCGAAATCTTTCCAAAATTTTGAAATTTCCGGGTCTTTTGGAATTGGAATGAATTTTTAAGTTCCGAAATTTTTGGAATTGTAATTGGAATTGATTTCGTACTTCCCAATTGTTTTGGAAATTTTTCGAAAAGGTTTATTTTGTTCTGATCTTTCGGACTTTCACCTCTAAATTTTAGTAATAGTATTAGAGACCTATAAACTAAATTTGATCACATCCTTTTATTTTTGTTTAGCCCGAAAATACCCTTAATATGACTAATCAAAAACCTAGGTTTCTCTCTCTATCTTCTCTCATTTCTCCTTTTCTCGTTCTCTCTTTTCCGCCTCGTACCACGGTTTTCTCTCTTCGTTTTTCAACCATCCCACCCCTTTATCTCTTTCTATAGTGTTGACTTGATCGGAACGGGGCTGAAGAGGAAAGAGTTTCATACCAAGACGAGTACCAGATCGAATTTGGAACTCGCGGGAGCAGGTTTTGTTGGCAAGAATGATGGGCGGCGGGAGGATGACGCGGACCGTGGAGAAGAGAAGACTCACTTTGCCATCGGATGAATCTGATACGACGATGTTGGAGAGTGGGTTTGTGTATGGTCGAGATTTACAACAGATCTACAGCCTTGGACATCATGAAACCAAGCTTCTGCAATTATTCTTTTAATAAGGGTTTTTATTATTATTTTTTTCTTTTTATATTTTACCCCTAATTTCGATCTGCATTGGTTTCTCAGAGATGTAACTGTAGATCCCGGAATCAGAATTGGACGATTTCACCGCCGTTGGATTCGTCTCGTCGTGCTCCATATTCTGGTCATGATTTCGTTAGATTTTGATCCATGGAGTTGTTATTGTGTTCTTTTTACCGTGCGGTGGATGAAATTTCGCATTCTTGGTTTCTCGGAGGCATAACTATAGACCCGGTGATCGGAATTGGACGGTTTGACCTTTCGTGTCTCCAAGATCTATCTTCTGACCATAGTTGTGTATGATTTTTATCGGTGAATATGTTGTTGGGTTTGTTTTATTGTTGGATTGTTACTTCCCTCTTGACGGCGGCAGTTTGTTGTTTTGGGATTTCTTGCACAGTGAGGGGACAATTAGTGCCTAGGATTTCGTGGATAGAGTTTGGCGACTGGAGTTGTTTGGCTACTAGAGTTATGAATAGTATTCTATAGTACATTATAGTATACCACCGTGTTTTGGGATTTCTTGCACAGGGAGGGGACAATTGGTGCCTAGGATTTCGTGGATAGAGTTTGACGGCTGTCAGGAGTGATTTGGCTACTAGGGTTATGCATAGTATACCATAGTAAATCATAGTATACTATAGTCCAGTATATTGACCGTATGCTTTATATGAACAGAGGGTAAGAGGGTGTGCCGTAAAGTGGGATTTGTGCTTTAGATGTCTACAGGTGATGTGTTAAGTGTGTATTTTTACACATTATCGTACCTTTTTATTTGGGCTTTTGGTGTGTTTTAACGATAATTGGTGCTTAAAAAGTTGATTTATTGTATTTTAGGTACAAATTGAAGAATTGGAAAAGTATGGGGTCAAAACTGCAATTTTGGCGAAAATATGGGCCAAAAGTGAAGATATCAAATTTCAGAAGATTAAATGCTGAGACCCCCGTCCCAGTTTTAGTGCAAATCATGGGACCCCCGTCCGAGAATCCGAAGTTGCGCGGTAAAGGAATTTTAATTGCACAAGGAAACTGCCTTCTTCCCCAAGTTCTTCACCCTATATAAGACCAAGTCAAGCACACAATTGGGGATCAATCTGGGGACGCAAATTCAAGAGCAAAGAAGATCAACGAAGATTCAAGCATAGTTTTTCCTATTTATTTATTTTATTTTCTTTATCATAAGAATTACGAGTAGCTAAGTCTTTATTTCTAGGATTTTATTTGGAACCCTATGTGGGATTTATGAACCCAATTCTATGATTTTATGCAAGTTTTAATTCCGGATTATTTCTTCTACTTGTTTTATTAAGTTCATGAAACTGGCCACTTTATGCGCTTTTATGTTATTGTTAATCGCATGAATCGGAAGATCGGGTTAATAATTAGAACTGTGGTAGAAGAGCCTTTGTGGTATTAACATAGGAATATAGTTAATCTCTTAGGTAGCCATTATTGAGATTTGTGCTTAATGATGTGTTCTAGAATTAATTGCATAGGAATATAGTAATTGAATCTAGAGTATTAGAATCGTAATACACGCGGAAGCGGGTTATGATTATTTTAGCATCTCAGGTTAATAATTCGGGTTAATTGCTTGCATAATTGAAGGAATTGAGGGAAAAATAATCACATAGGGGGAAGAATAAAATCCTAGGCTTGTCTACTTTCATTAATCTTCGTATTTAAATTGCTTTCCTATTTTTATCTATTTAATTGCTTTAGTTTAGTTTAGTTTAGTTTATTAATCATCTTTCGACTGTGTAGGGTGGGCTTGATAATAATTGGTAGGTTTTAGCGTCTAGGATTAGATAATTAAATATTCCCTGTGGGTTCGATATCCGGACTTTTAGTCCACTATATTACTTGTATGATACGTGCACTTGCGTGTAGGTTTTCGACCAACAAGTTTTTGGCGCCGTTGCCGGGGAATATTTTAATTATTTATTTTATTCTAGCTCAAAATTTGAACAATTTTCACGATTCACCCAAATTATTTTTTTATTTTTTTCGTTTTAATATATTTTTTTTTTCTTTGGTTACATGTCAGGTTACAATTTTCGCGCAACTCAAACGGGATATGAATGGCTTCCGTCTGGCGAATACCTCCAAAATACCTATAATATGCTGTTGCTTTGTTCAATATGTGGTGGAAAACATTACGCTAACCAATGTTGGTATGCACCGAAGGCGAATAATTTCATAAATAATACCAACAAATGTTACTGGAACACATACACCAACACGTACGAGCAGAGCAATTCAAGCCAAGATTTCCACAATTTTCAACATCGTGAGCCGCAATTTGATGATTTTCAAACCTATTATGCAAAGCCACGAGAACCCACTATTGAGGAGTGTTATAGGAAATCCATCCTTGAAGATTTTATGAAATCCACTCAAGCATCTATCCGAAGACTTGAAATAATGTTGGAAGAGATGAAGCTCAAGAGGTCTCTTGAAAATATTTCAGACAATATCGAGAATGGTTGCAACAAAGAAAATTCGTCTGAAACTTGTGATGAGAAAAATCCTTTAGACCTAGAAAATAGTGTCGATGAGTGGGAAAAAGAAATTACGAAGACACTTGAAGATGATGAATCAGACAATGAAATCGAGCTCAACTCCAAAGATGTCTCGGAACAAGAGAAGAAGGAGATGGATTTGGTTAATGCAAATATTCAAATTGATGATCTTATTGTTATTCCTGACGTGGCTTTGAAGGCATCAATAGAGGTTGATAAGAAGGCAAATGTGTTTGAAGTGGAGGTTATACGCGGACGTGAGGTTTTTGTTTACCGATTTAAGGGAGCGGGTGATGAAGATCCCTACTTGGCTTCGTACCGATTGATTACAACTAAGAAAGACTACAAGCTAAGGTGGACCCTGACATATTGCAATCCTATCCCTGTATCGGTTGCAATTGAAGTGACAAAGCTCATGGATGGATGCGCAATCTACAAGGCTTTGGATTGGACATAACAATTTCAAGAAGCAAAGTCCGGCTGAAGACTTAAAATTTAGCGCTTCTCGGGAGGCAACCCGAGCTTTATTGTTTTTCGTAGTTTTCTTTGATTTTTCGTTTCGTTTTTATTTTCATAGGCATGCATTCTAATTAATCTATTTGAATTTTAATTTTCAGGGTCGAAAACATGGTCAGGGGGTCCAGACGGCCGTCCGAAATTGCAAGCAAAATCTCAGACGGCCGTCTGGGAAACAGAAAGCCCCAAACGGCATCATTGCCTGTGGGACGGCCGTCCGAAAATAAGGCACAAACATGGGACGGCCGTCCCGTGAACAGTGGGGAGACAGAGATGTCGGACGGCCGTCCGAAAATCAAACCAAAAACCGGGACGGCCGTCCGACGATTTTTAGGGCGTTTTAACTTTAAAAAATTAGATTTTTTCCCCCATTATTTCCTAAACCCTCCTCTTTCCTTCTCTCAAACTCCCACACACAAATGGAAGCTAGAGAATCGAACCAAATTCTCCAAAATCTACTCTTTCAAGGCACGCCCACAAGGTGTTCGACAAATTGCCTCAACCAAATTCGGAGGTCGATTCTCATCCAATTTTTACCGGCACCCATTCTTGAGCCCGTACCCGAGCTTTGCGATGAGGACGAGCGTGAGAGAGCGAGAGAGGAGCACCCCGATCACACCGACTCCGAATAAATCAGGTGTTTTCTATCCTTAAAACTTTGTGCTAATTTCGTTGAGGGCAACGAAAATTTTAAGTTTGGGGGTGAAAAACATGTTTTTGTGCTTATTTGTTTTAGTTTGAATGCATTAGGTTTTATTCGTTTTTATTGTTTTTCTCGTTTTTCCGGAATATAAAAAAAAAAAAAAAAAAAAAAAAAAAAATTGCTTGAGTCGAATGCATCGATGAATTATGATGATGAGAGATGATCAATGTTTGATGATGAAATTGCTTGTTTTATGTGATAAGGATTTGATGTTTGTTTAGCTTTCGATTCAACGGGACTTAGAAGCGAATTATTGCTAGGAATCACATTTTGTGCATTGCTTTTGTTGAATGTTTTGTATTTTAAATTTGGAATTAATTTGTGCTAGATCATGCTATGTTCAGTATTAAGACTCACCTTAGGAAATTTATGATACGAAGTATTGAGTAGTAAGTGATTTGGGATATGATTTGGGCCTTCTTTGAACCGTTTGAGCCTTTCAAGCCGACCTTTTTATCGAAATTCCTTAGAACCTTGATTCGAGCCTCGGAGAAAAGGTGTTCTTTCTTTTAGCCATGTGTATAAGGTAGAATAGGTGGAGATTCTTGAAAAAGTACCCCTTGGAGTTCGGTCGAAAAAATTTTAAGGTCCTTCTTCTTCTTCGAAAAAAAATTGAAAAAAAAAAGGAAAAAGAAAAAAAAAAAATAAGAAGACAAATATCTATGCTTCTATATATATATAAAAAAAAAGAAAAAAAAAAAAAAAGAAAAAGAAGAAGAAGAAGAGACTAGAAGGGAGAAATAAGGACTAGTTGTTGAATTATTTTTTAAAACTCGATCCATTGTCTCAAAAGCAAAAGTGGAGACTTTTGAACTTTTGAGAATCGAGTTTATTAACGTCCGTAGAGGTGAATTCATTGTTTCAAACGCCTATATTTCATATTTTGGCGTAATCACCTAAATTCAAGAATAATAGCCACATATACCCATATTTCCTACCTCAAACCAAAGAGCCTAACAATTGAAAGCCACAAAGCCCCAATGATCCAATAGCTTAATGCTCGATATTAGTAGAGTAGAATAATTTGGTGAGTATTTGGAGTCAAGCATATGCATGTAAGTATAAATTCTTTCTATCTTTAATTTGCAAATATTGGATGCTTGAAGCAATTGTATGAATTGTGGTTTTTGGTAATGGTGAGTGACTAAGTGTTGTTGAATTTTGAGCTTGCGAATGCCTAAGAATTGTCATTATAATTACAAGTTCTGAAAACGTGAAGTTGATCATTGATCTATGTGATGAGATGTTATCGTTGAGTTATTTGCTTATTGGTAGATTTTGCTTGAGGACAAGCAAAAGTTCAAGTTTGGGGGTGCGTTAAGTGTATATTTTTACACATTATCGTACCTTTTTATTTGGGCTTTTGGTGTGTTTTAACGATAATTGGTGCTTAAAAAGTTGATTTATTGTATTTTAGGTACAAATTGAAGAATTGGAAAAGTATGGGGTCAAAACTGCAATTTTGGCGAAAATATGGGCCAAAAGTGAAAATATCAAATTTCAGAAGATTTAATGCTGAGACCCCCGTCCCAGTTTTAGTGCAAATCATGGGACCCCCGTCCGAGAATCCGAAGTTGCGCAGTAAAGGAATTTTAATTGCACAAGGAAACTGCCTTCTTCCCCAAGTTCTTCACCCTATATAAGACCAAGTCAAGCACACAATTGGGGATCAATCTGGGGACGCAAATTCAAGAGCAAAGAAGATCAACGAAGATTCAAGCATAGTTTTTCCTATTTATTTATTTTATTTTCTTTATCATAAGAATTACGAGTAGCTAAGTCTTTATTTCTAGGATTTTATTTGGAACCCTATGTGGGATTTATGAACCCAATTCTATGATTTTATGCAAGTTTTAATTCCGGATTATTTCTTCTACTTGTTTTATTAAGTTCATGAAACTGGCCACTTTATGCGCTTTTATGTTATTGTTAATCGCATGAATCGGAAGATCGGGTTAATAATTAGAACTGTGGTAGAAGAGCCTTTGTGGTATTAACATAGGAATATAGTTAATCTCTTAGGTAGCCATTATTGAGATTTGTGCTTAATGATGTGTTCTAGAATTAATTGCATAGGAATATAGTAATTGAATCTAGAGTATTAGAATCGTAATACACGCGGAAGCGGGTTATGATTATTTTAGCATCTCAGGTTAATAATTCGGGTTAATTGCTTGCATAATTGAAGGAATTGAGGGAATAATAATCACATAGGGGGAAGAATAAAATCCTAGGCTTGTCTACTTTCATTAATCTTCGTATTTAAATTGCTTTCCTATTTTTATCTATTTAATTGCTTTAGTTTAGTTTAGTTTAGTTTATTAATCATCTTTCGACTGTGTAGGGTGGGCTTGATAATAATTGGTAGGTTTTAGCGTCTAGGATTAGATAATTAAATATTCCCTGTGGGTTCGATATCCGGACTTTTAGTCCACTATATTACTTGTACGATACGTGCACTTGCGTGTAGGTTTTCGACCAACATGATGATATGACTACAGGCGACTATAGATGTCTACAAGTGTTGATAATGACTACGGGTGATTATAGATGACTACAGTTGAAGCGTGGTCGACTTCGTATACTAAATTTTTGAGAAAAGATAAAATTAAAAAATAAATTATTAAAGATATAAATTAAATTAAAAATCTAAAAAACATGGTGTTTTGTAATTTTAAATATTATATATAAAAAAAATTATGTTTTACAATAGTGCGAAAATTGCTAAAAAAAAATAAGATTTCATGTAATAACAAAAAAATCCAAATTTTTTTTCGCAAAAAACAAAATTCAATGGAAAATGATATATGCAATAACAAAATGCTAAATCCAAATGAGAAATTACTAAAGCCAAAAAAAAAAACAATTGTGTGAAAGGACAGTTTCGGAATGAATTTTATAAAGGACTTGTAACAAATGTTTAGTTGGACTTGTCATTTAGTTGTAATAAGTTTTGTCACTAGGGACCTATGTCTTAAACCCCCTAATATTATTGTTAGTGTTAGTGTTAGTATTAGTATCTTATTACCAAAAGAAAGGTTCCTGGAGTAACCCTATCAAACCCTAAGGGCAACTTTTCCTGCACATTCGAAATTATTCTTGTAAACATCTTATTTAATATGTTTAATAATTATTAATTCATTTTTTTTACGTTTTTTATTTTTGATAACTAATCTGAAACTAGTATCCTAATGTTATTAACAAAAGAAAAAGTAGGGTTATTGGAGAAACCCTATCAAACCCTAAGGGCAACTTTTCCCGCTCATTCGAAATTATTGTTATAAATATCTTATTTAATATAGTTTAATAATTATTAATTCATTTTTTTTACGTTTTCTATTTTTTCTAACTAATCTCCTAATTGGATTCAATTTTATTATAAAAAAAAAAAAAAAAAAAAGGGTTCATGGAGAAATCTTATCAAACCCTAAGGGATATTGTTGTAAATATCATATTTAATATAGTTTAATAATTTGTAATTCAATTTTTTCATGTTTCCTATTTTTTCTAACGAATCTCAAACTAGTCTCATTGGATTCAGTTTTCTAATTATTGTTTTCTGACTTAATAATTATTAATTATTTTTCTACATATCTAATTTAATTTCTTAAATGTGATTCAATTTTTTAATTAGTTTTGGGCGAATAGTAAAAAGGTCCATCACATGGTACTTAAATGCACATAAGTCCACAAAAAAAACAGTCTCTCAACTAAACACATCCACATGTCTTTAGTCTAAAATACTCACCATTATATAATTTTTATCAATTCCATCCATTATGCTCTAACTTCCTTAATATTACACATTGACCCCGGATTTAAACAAATATATCACATTAATCCCCAAAATATTTTTTTTTCAGAAAATAATTTTTTTTTTGTAATTTTTTTTTCCGGCCGGATTCTGGCGTTAAATTTTTTTTTTTTTTGAAAACTTTTTTTTTCCTGAAATTTTTTCCGGCCGGTCAACCACCGTTGACCCCCCCCCCCCCCCCCCCCCCCCGGGTCTCCGGCGTTAACTTTTTCTGTTTTTTTTTTTTTTTTCGAAATTTTTTTTTCTTAGGAAAAAATATTTTAATTAATATTACTGTCTTGGCTACTAAGTTACTGTCTCAGACAGTATTACTGTTTGGGACAATAATACTATGAACATTATTTTCCCGAAAAGTAATATTATTAATATTATTGTCCAAGACAGTTAAATTACTGTTCGATATAGTAATTTAGCAGCCAAGGTAGTAATATTAATTAAAATAACTTTTTTTAAGAAAAAAAAATCAATTAACAGTTAAATTACTGTCCCTGATAGTTAAATAACTCCTGGAGACAGTAATTTAGCAACGAATACAGTAATATTAATTAAAAAAAATTAAGAACAAAAAAGTCAATTAACAGTTAAATTACTGTATCCGACAGTTAAATAACTGTTGTAGACAATAATTTAGCAACGAATACCGTAATATTAATTATTATTTTTTTTAAAATAAAAAAGTCAAAAACAGTTAAATTACTTTCTCCGATAGTTAAATAACTGCTGGAGACAATAATTTTGCAACGAATACAGTAATATTAATTAAAAATATATTTTTTAAGAATAAAAAAGTCAATTAACAGTTAAATTACTGTCTCCGACAATTAAATAACTGTTGGAGACAGTAATTTAGCAATGAATACAGTAATATTAATTAAAATATGTTTGAAGAAAAAAAAAGTCAATTAACAGTTAAATTACTGTCTCTGACAGTTAAATAACTGCCGGAGACAGTAATTTAGCAGTCAAGACAGTAATATTAATTAAAATATTTTTTTAAGATAAAACAAAATTAAAAAAAGGTCAACGCCGAAGACCCGACGATCAACGGCAGTTGACCGGCCGGAAAAAAATTTCAGGGAAATTTTTTTTTCAAAAAAAATAAAAAGTTAACGCCGGAGACCGGCGGTCAACGGTGGCGATCGGCGGTCTCCGGTGGTGGCCGGTCAAAATTGGGATCAAATTGAAATTAGGGTTAAAATTGGTTAATTTATGAAATTGGGCTAAAGTGGGGTGTAAATCATGAAATTGGAATTGAATTGGGTTTCAATGAATTTGGGGTAATTTTGGTATATATATAAAAGGATTTTCCTTATTTGCAAATAAGTTTGAATGAGCTGGATTTATTTGAAAGACAAAAAAGTTGGATGTCCCTCTTTCAATTAAATACCCTTATCATGAACTTTTTTTATTTACCCATTAGTTTTCCCTACTCTTTCATTTTATTTTATTTATTTATAATATTAATTATCCTATTATTTAATATTAATTTTTTTGGTATATTTTATGTTATCAACAAAAGAAGGGTTCCTGGAAATTGAGTTGGTTGTAAGTTATAGATGCGACCTTGGGTTAGTTTTAATTCCTCGATGATGAGTTTGTACATGCATGGATTACTGATTTTTTATTTTTCTTCTTGTTAAATTTTGGGTTCTTACGGTATATAGTATGAAAATTTTAGTATTGTTTTCATGGGTAAATTACAATCACCCCTGAGGTATAGTTAAATTACAAAATCTCTCCTCATGTTTGGGTAATTACAAAACCCCCCCTCAACTATAAATCTTCTTACACACCCATCCTTGCGGTTTTAAATTTAGTGGAATCTTCGAGATCATATGGAATATTATCACGTTTGTACCCGTTTTATCCCATTCAAACTCCACATTTTGAAGCAAGATGATCGTAATATGAGTTTTTTGACTTGTATATATCAGATTGTGGGGCATCAGAAATTGTATTTTTACACAAAACGAGTACAACCTAGAGCACATTCCATAAAATCTAGATGATTATGTTGAATTTAACACCATAAAGGTGGAGATGTAAGAAAAAATCATAGTTGAGGGGTAGATGTAATTATCCAAACAATAGGGATTTTTTCGTAAATTGACCATACCTCAGGGGCGGTTGTAATTTACCCTTGTTTTCATTTATTGTTTACACAGTTAACACCGTTCTTAATAGTAAGCATATGTTTGTACTAATAAAATCATTAATATATCCAAATAAGCTGCTTCAATTAACATTTTTTGGAAGACATGTAAATTCCTAATTAAGTTGAACTTTATTAAGCATCAATTTTTATCCCGCACGGGTCTAATTACTAGTTAGTATTAATAGGATTATGATTAGTGGTTAGTAATAGTATTAGGATTATAATAAGTATTAGGACTTGGATAAGATTATGATTAATATTAGTATTAGTATTATTATTATTAGTGTTAGTATTATTATTGATATAACATATGTCTCATCTCTTTTGCAACATTTATAAGTTGTATTGTTCTTTGAGTAATGTGCATAATTGAACGCCGTTAGTGATAAATTTGCAGGTTATTTGAATCTCTTTTGTGTTACTTCTCTGCTAACGTGTTTGTTGTTAAGTCAGTTATTTTGCATAAGATTCACATAGTGTAGTAGATTGCATTCTATGAAATAGAGTTATACCATATAAGTTATACATTTTTTACAAAAATGTCTTAATTATTATGAGTAGATTATATATAATAAATTGTCATAGAAATAAGTAAAATTTTGATTAAACAAATTTGATAAATTAAAAAATATATATATCAATACTCAATTTTTTTTTTATTTTTTTTAGTTTTAGCACATATCTATTGAGAATAAGAACAAAGAACCATATAGTAAATTTATGTTAATTCATTTATTATATATATAAAAAAAACGTCCTTTTATAGTTAATCTTAAAACATTAATTAAAAGAATTATTTAGATATTTTATTTGTACACAAATTCATTGTTAACGTGTCAAACATTAATTCTGTTGGTATCTTTTTATTTGGTAATAAGCTTTAGCAGGTGATATTTTCCCTTTTTTTTAAGGTTTTTAATTCCAAATTATACTTGAACTCAACTTCTTTTTACTTAATTAATAGATTAGAACTAGGTTTCCTTTTGAATAATTTCCCGTCCTTATATATAGATGCTACCCACGGCCACACCTCTTCTCTTCAAAACATCAAACATCAATTTTCATACTTCGATCTGAATATTCCTCACCAAACTTCAGCAATTTCTCTATTATTTTATCTCCCATGGCCATGTCTACAACTCAAGCTCGCCGAAATCTTTTCTCAGTCCCTTTTTACAACGAATGCATCCACGTAACAGTAACAAAGGAGGCCCAACAAGTACATGAATGGATTCGTTCGATATGCAGTATTCACATCGATTTCCCGAAGAATCTTTTAATAGGTCTTGATACCGAGTGGCTGCCAAATCTAAACCCAGGCGAAAACCATCCTATCGCCATACTCCAACTCAGCATCGGCAACCGGTGCCTCATCTTTCAACTTCTTCACGCAGACTTTATTCCGGTTTCGCTCCACGCCTTCTTAGCCGATCCTTGCCACACGTTTTGTGGGGTCGGTATCAAAGATGACGTGGACAAATTATACGATCATCACAAATTACGCGTGAGAAAGATCGCGGACCTGAACGATCTTGCAAGACTGGCGACGATCAACAGCCAAAGTGGAAACGGAGGGTACAAATACATGGGATTGAAGAAGATGGTGTATGCGGTTCTTGGAAAGAAGATGGAGAAGCCATTGAACGTGACGCTCAGTAAGTGGGATGCTGTGGAGCTCGATCGTGATCAAATTGAATATGCAGCCATTGATGCGGTAGTTTCTTACCAACTTGGTTATACACTGTGCTCACTGATTTATCGTCCGCAGCCAGGCTTTATCGTAGTTGGACGACCTGGATTGTTATTAGTTTAGGGGACAATTTTGGATGTTCTTCATGTGTATATTATATATTTTTTCTCTTTCCTTGCTAATTGCTAAATAAGAAAAGGGATATATCGAATTTTTGTTGTTCTTTACATTTTTTTATCAATGTTTTGGTACTGTACTTGGTCAAGTGTTTTGGTATTGTACTTGGTCAAGTTTAAAAATTCAGTTTATTTTAAGGCTTGCAGGCACATGAAAAATTAATTCCACATACCAAATTAAGAGTTGTTTCCTACTTAAAAAAACAATTTATATATATATATATATATATATATATATATATATATATATATATATATATATATATATATATATATATATATAAACCTTATAATAAATATATATTTGATTAGTTATAAAGAAGTAAAGAACTAGAAGAAGTAACAAATATCACATGACTAATAATAAAGAAAGAAAATTATTTGTTCAATTCTGAATTTATGATGATGGCAGAGGATCTAAGATGAGCAAAATGTGGATGGAAGAGTTTAATGATGGAGAAATCTACAAATTAAGCAAACTAAATGAATGCTTGATCTATAAGCATGTAAATAAAAATACCTTTCTTTTTGTTTTTTCCTTTCGAAATTCCCTCCTTTTTTATGGGGTAATTGTGGTGCTAATTTGCATGTTTAATAGAAAAGAGTTGTCCTACTTTTATGATGGACATATTCTAATGTATTTTGTCATTTCTTAGATAAACGAAATGGCAGTACATATGTACGTATGTAGATTGTAGTGTAATTTGTAACTTTCAAAAACATTTGCTCTTCACTTTACACAATTGGAGATATTTGTTGCAGAAATTTGTTGTTTCAGTGGATTTGCCGAGGCAAGTAGTCTCTTTCCTTAAGACGAATTTCCTCCGCGCCACAGTGCTTACGGTTTGAACGGAAATCGTCTTCCAAGATACAACGGCAAAGCTTGGAATAGGAACACTCCAAATCCAAAGTACGACGAATTGTACTTTGTTTAGAAACTCTCAAAAAAATCTGCTGGAAAAGGTAGGCCAGAAGATGAAGGAGAGAGAAAGGCTTTTCGGAATTTATAGAAAAACGATATCTATTTATAAGATTTGGTCAGCTCGACAGATACCCCCGCTTTGTCCTTCTTTTCTTCGGGGGCTCAGGACATATCCGGCGAGCTCTAAGCCCCGTTAGGAGGCCCTGAGGCCCACCTCCTCAAATCTTCTAGGCCCATGTGGCGAGCTTTTGGTCCGACTTGATCTCTCGTGATCCAACAAGACTTGAGCCTAGTCATCAAAGGAGCTTGGCCCATTGGTGCCAAACTTGTCTCTATCAAGTGGAAACTATATTGTTAGAACTGTATATATACTACACACTAAGAAAATATATATTTACATTTTTAGCCACGTCATATTGAGTCAAGTATTATTAATATAATTTATTGATTAATGTATAAATTTCCAACCTAAAATAGTGGACATGGTGTCAACTAAGAATAGTTGTGCATGAGAGAATATATACATCGTTGGCAAGATCAAGAAACAAGTGAAAGGATACTTGAAAGAAGTTTCTCAATCTGCTAAGGTGAATGACAAATTTAGTCATGTTAGAGAGATTCCTAAACCTTGTAATCATATTCTTTTCTTGGAAACAGTAGTTTTAGTTTAGCTCATTATTGCCAGAAATAAAGATACTCTTTTCTTGAGACGAACAAGATTTTAACGAGGCCCCTTTTTAATTTTTTGTCATTTTAATAAACAAATATTTTTCGGGCCAAAAGAAATAAATAAAGAGCAGACTGTATATGATATAGAAAAATTAAAATTTGGGTTATATACACTGGTAATCTATGTAACATATACACTTTGCACCCCTGAAGTATAGCATATGTAACACTTACCCCTTAAATTATCATTTGTAATACTTTCTCCGATCCCTTATCAATTATTTTTTTATTAAAATTTAAAATATAATAATAATTTTAATATATCTC
The DNA here is from genome assembly GCF_056151865.1 of Erythranthe guttata. Taxonomy (NCBI): domain Eukaryota; kingdom Viridiplantae; phylum Streptophyta; class Magnoliopsida; order Lamiales; family Phrymaceae; genus Erythranthe; species Erythranthe guttata. Next base: position 8,420,769 of record NC_142540.1, read on the forward strand.
CAATTTTATTGGACAAAATAATTAAAAAGTAGTTTATAAAAAATATCAATTGAAAATCAATGCAATATTTATAATGATAGTTTTTTTTTTGGGTAAAAATAACATAACAATTTAATAATTATTGAATCATATAAAATTGAAATGTAAATATAATAAATTATTGGTAGAAAAAAAGTTACAAAATAATATATATTGCATAATAATGCATGAAAAGATAAAAATAAATTAAAACACATAAGATTACAATTAATTATGTATTAATTTCATAAAATATATCCTTATGAATATATTCGATTAATTGGTAACAACAACAAGATATTATATATTAAATGGGATTATTTGACAAAAGCCCCCCATTAGACATGTGTAGTTACAATAAGTCCAAAAATAAATTCTCAATTTTAAAATAAATCCAAACTTTTATAATTAATTAAAAATGTTAGATTTCACCATTATACCCTTTAATCATTTATTCAACCCTAATTTTATTGCATATAATAATCACCCCCTCTTACTCTCTTCTTTTCTCTCGAATAATAAACGGCTCTCTCGAGATAGTGTTTCTCTCTTCTAATGGGTCATCGGATATCGCCAGATTTGTAACCACCGCTTCGTGTTATAGAGATCTCTTGCGGCGCACTAAGGGTTGTTGTTGTTCGACGCACGAAGTCGAGATCTCAGCCGTGGATTCAGCCCTAGAAATATCAGTTTTCTATGGATTATCGAGATCGAACATCTCAATCCACCAATACAGAGTATTTTTTTGAATTGTTTTGCGCAATTAGTCTAAATTCGCCATAAGCGATTTCTTTTTTGTTTAAGTCAAATGGCTAAAATAGGTTTTCCTTTGTCAGTTGAAATTCAGGATTGTATTTTCTAATTGCTTTCTAATTGATTTGTGTTGTTTAGACGTATATCATGTTTTTGTCTTGTTTTTTATTCGGCAAGTGCATTCTTTTTTTGTTTTTGTTTTTTTTTTTTTCTGAAAAGTTATTGCTTAGTTAAAACTTGTTTACAGTGATAATTATCTTGTGACTCAAAATAAATTAAAATATTGAAAATAATAATAGAATTAAGGCACGAAATGTGGTGTCCATCTATATGTTGTTTAATATTGGAATTGACTTTCTCCATTATGAATACATTGTTTGTATTATGTAAAGGCAACGCCCAAGTTATTTTTTATTGGTGGGTGTAGGGATTGTACAATTATTTTTTCTTTTCTTTTTTTCTTTTTTCTACCGTTGTTATTGCGTTTATGGATCCGGCAGCAAAATGGATTTCAAGCCCAAGAGCAGACACCACACCATGTCGCTCGAAATGACGCTCGTCGGCTTTGTTGGTGGTAGTGTTGCACTTTTTCTAGGACATAATAGTGGATTTATGTTTTAAATAGTGAATTTAGGAAGTGGATTTACGAATAGTGGATTTACATAGTGGATTTACGTTTTGAATAGTGGATTTAGGAATAGTGGATTTACGATTTCGTCTCAACAAAATATAGGTAATTGAGCAGGAAGTTCGTCTCAACAAAATGCAGAGTGGTTTTCGTGTTTTTCTAATACAATTTTGCAAACATTGTGTGGTTTCTGAGTGTTTGTGGTTTCTGGGTGTTATTTACAGAATAAAAAAAATGTATGTGCTTTTGAATAATGTGGTTTTGATTAATGCAATAACGATAACTATTTTTTTAGGTTTCTAGTTATAACAAACACCACTTAATTGTAAAACACCTAATGGGAATTTTATAACTGATTTGCGCCTTGCAGGACTCAATCCGCAAGAGAGATGATGGAATGTTCGATCCACCTGCCGACATATGCAATTATAATATCCTTTTCATACAGAGTGATTTTTATGTTGACATAGTTGTTATACATAGTGGTTTTCAAGTTTCATAGTGGTTATACAGAGTGGTTTTCATGTTTATAAAGTTGTTTATACAGAGTGGTTTTCATGTTTATATAGAGTGGTTTTTATTTAAAAAAATGGAAAAAAAATAAAAAACACCATTTTTTAAAAAAATCGAAATTAAGAAAAAAGAAAAACCATGAAAAAATGAAAATAAAAATAAAACCATTTTTTTAAATTAAAATAAAAACACGAAAAATATGCATAAGAAAAAAAATAATATAAAATAAAAAACCGAAAATAAAAAAGAAATAAAAAAATAAAATAATTACAAAAAATTCTTTTAATTCGATATAAATAAAACCATTAAACAAAATAAAAAAGAAAAGGAAAAAAACCACCCTATCGCCATACTCCAACTCAGCATCGGCAACCGGTGCCTCATCTTTCAACTTTTTCACGCAAATTTTATTCCGGTTTCGCTCCACGCCTTCTTAGCCGATCCTTGCCACACGTTTTATGGGGTCACTATCAAAGAAGACGTGGAAAAATTATACGATCATCACAAACTACGCGTGAGAAAAATCGCGGACCTGAACGATCTTGCAAGACTGGCGACGATCAACAGTCACAATGGAAACGGAGGGTACAAATACATGGGATTGAAGAAGATGGCGTCTGCAGTTATTGGAAAGAAGATGGAGAAGCCATTGAACGTGACGCTCAGTAAGTGGGACACTGTGGAGCTTGATCGTGATCAAATTGAATATGCAACCATTGATGCGGTAGTTTCTTACCAACTTGGTTATACACTATGCTCACTGATTTTTTGTCCGCAGCCAGGCTTTATCGTAGTTGGACGACCAGAATTGTTATTAGTTTAGGGGACAATTTTGGATGTTCTTCATGTTGTGTATATATATTTTCTCTTTTCTTTCTAATTGCTAAATAAGAAACGGGATCGAATTTATGTTGTTCTTTACATTCTTTTTTAATGTTTTGGTATTGTATTTGGTCAAGTTTAAAAATACAGTTAATTTTAAGGCTTGCAATCACATGAAAAAATTAATTCGACATACCAGATTAAGAGTTGTTTCCTACCTTAAAAAAAAAAAAAAAAAAAAAAATATATATATATATATATATATATATATATATATATATATATATATATATATATATATATATATATATATATATATAGACCTCATAGCTGGTTACCATCAAATTAGAGTTAAGAGGGAGGACATACCAAAAACTGCCTTTGTCACTGCCTCAGGTCATTATGAGTATAAGGTGATGCCTTTTGGCCTCACCAATGCCCAGCCACTTTTCAATCACTCATGAATGACATTTTTAGAGCTCACTTGAGGGAGTTTATACTTGTATTTTTTGATGACATCCTCATCTATAGCAAATCCATAGAAGCTCATGTGCAACATTTGCAAATCACTCTGAGTATACTGAGACGGCATCAACTCCTAGCCAAGTCTTCAAAGTGCAGCTTTGGTCAATCTTCAGTAGATTACTTGGGCCATGTGATTTCTGGTGAAGGAGTAGGAGTGGATACCAGTAAGATTGAAGGAGTACAATCTTGGCCCATTCCTAGAAACGTGAAGGAATTGAGAGGATTCCTTGGCCTCACTGGATACTATAGGTAGTTTGTGAGACATTACGGTATTATTGCTAAACCACTAACTAATATATTAAAGAAAGGGCAGTTTGCATGGTTTGCAATAGCTGAGCAGGCATTTAGGGCCTTGAAGGAGGCCATGATGAACACTCCAGTCTCACATCTACCTGACTTCACCAAACAATTCATATTAGAAACTGATGCTTGCTATTATGGGGTGGGAGTTGTGCTCATGCAAGAGGGCCATCCTCTTGCTTATTTGAGCAAAGCACTAGGACCAAAGAATTTGGGTTTATCTGTGTATAAAGGAGTTTTTGGCAATTCTTCTTGCAGTTCAAAAATGGAGACATTACTTGTTGCACAACACCTTCCTCATAAGAATTGATGAGAAAAGTTTGAAGTATTTGTTGGAGCAGAAGATTTCGACCCCTTTGCAGCACAAGTACTTGGAAGCTACTAGGGTTTAGTTACAGAATTGAGTATAAGAAGGGAAGTGAAAATGCAGCTGTTGATGCTCTCTCCATAAGGGAACATGATCCTTGTATTCAAGTTCTTATCATGCTTCAACCTATGTGGTTAACTGAGGTTCAACAGAGTTATGAAGGGGAATTTTTTGGTTCAAGATACTATAGCTGACCTCAGTTTAAGACCTTGGGATGTACCTGAATTTCAGTACTTGGATGGCTTACTTAAATATCGAGGTAAGGTGTGTGTGGGAGAAACTGCATATTTTACACAGCAAATCCTATCCTACATGCATGGTTCCAGTTTGGGGGGTCATTCTAGCATACATAACACCCTTCAAAGAGTGATCAGTGTGTTTAAGTGGCCACACATTAAGGAACAAGTGAAGATGCCAGTCTCTTTTTGTGCAGTTTGCCAACTCAACAAGCATGAGACTGTTAAAAACCCTGGTTTGCTTCAGCCTTTAGCTATGCCCACTCAAGCATGGTCCTACATCACCATGGACTTCATTGACCAGCTTCTTCTCTCCAAGGGCAAAGAGGCCATTTGGGTGATTGTGGATCGTTTCAAAAAAATATGGCCATTTTATTGCCCTCAAAAATCCATTCAGTGCTTCCTCATTAGCTCAAATCTTCATTGACACCATTTAAAAACTCCATGGATTGCCTACTTACATATTGTCTCTGATAAAGACAAAATTTTCACCAAAATTTTCACCAAACTTCGGTTCGAAAACGTTTGTGCAGATTACTTAATAACAATAGTTTAGTTCGGTTTTGTACCATTTTTTTTTTGTTTGACTTTAGTTTTTTTATACGATAAAACCGATATATTCTTCAGTCTCCCCTCGCCCACCCGACCAAAAAAAGGAAAAGTAGACGCACAAACAAATGAATTGGTTGCGTATTGTACTCGACCGAAACATTACCTCATCATCTATTGTAGAATGAAAAATTACCAGACATCTTTACCATAAACCGTATCGAATATCGAATTTCTAGGAAACAAAATTAACCAATACTAGATTGAATTTTCAATTCGATACGGTACGATCGATGAATTCCCCTCTAGGTTCCATTTTCTAGAGGGACAAAAGGCATCCACATAGTCGAATTTATCAGAATTCGGACATATGAGATAACGATTTATTGAAAAAAATAATACATATTCAATATATACATAAAGTTTAAAATTGATTGGATGTATGAGATATAGAAGTATGGTGACGATAATGATAATGATAATGATAATGATAATTGATATGATGCAACGAACTTAAGCGAAATTCAAATTTCCCTCAGTACGAAGAAAAGTTATCGCCACTCTTTTAAAACGCATTTTTTGAATTATCATTTGGCTTAATAAAACGTCGTCGTTTTGGTGTTGACTATGCATGGGACTGATGCGTTTTGCATGTCCCAGTGGATCTGCTCTCTTCAGTTGTTTCAGCCCTTGTTTCTATATAAGGGCACACCATTTTCTTGTTTTTATTTTGTGCTTTTGCTCATTATTATTAGGTTAGATAAGGTAGAGTAGCTGGAGTCCTCTTTTTTGTCCATTGTGTATTGAAGAAACCCTAATTTGTATTCAATACTACACTGCCTTTACCTACTCTCTTGTTTTGTTGGAATTTATGTTTTTATGCTTAAAGATATTCATAACATTTGGTATCCAGGGCAAGGCTTTCCTGTCTAAACCACGCCAGACCATTGATGATGACGAGAAGCCATGTTCGTACAACTGGAGGAGAAAACACCAGAACTGAGGCTGAGATTTTTGTAGAAGAACAGCTAGCTTTCAATGACAAGATCCAATGAGAGCTATATGTTCTACAAGCTCAGATTTCAAGAAACAAAGTAGAGAGCAATCAGAGAATGGACGAGATGAATAGAATGATGGGAGAGATAATCAGATCTATAGGAGGAGATAGAGGAAAAACTCCGACACAAACAGGCAACACCTCAGATCCACCTCACATAAATACTGAGGTCTTATCTCCAAGAAGAGGAAATATGTATGAAGAACAAGGTAATCCTAACACTTTTCTAAGAAACATGGGGAGAAGTGATATTAAGATATATTTTCCTAGGTTTGATGGCAATATGCCAAGAACTTGGCTGAGAAGGTGCCATAGATAGTCTAAGCATGAGAAGGTTAAGCTTGCATCTGTGTATTTGGAAGTGAAAGCTGAGGATTGATTTTCAGATTACATTGAAAGAATGGAGAGGGTAGAGTGGGAGGTTTTCTCCAATATGATTTTGGAGAGGTTCATGGAAGAAAAAGGAGTGAGTCTGTTGGCTGATTTCAACAGACTCCACCAAACCACTACTGTGGAAGATTATAGGCTGAAATTTGAGCACCTTAAGGTGTTTGTGTCTAGAAAATACCCTATCCTTCCTGAAGGATACTATGTTGAGTGTTTCGTGGAAGGACTCAGGGAGAGGTGAAGAATATGGTGAAGATGATGAGGCCTGTTGTTCTAGCATGTGCTATACAGCAATCCAAATTGCAAGAATGGTGTCTATATCAATTGAAAACGGAGATAAAAAACTCAGTGAAGGCAAGCAATCAAATCATGAGAAATCCCAAAGTGGTTAACCAAGAAAAACCATTGAGAATATAATATCCTGATAAGAGACCTCATGAAACTAGGAGGCTTACTAGACCTGAGATGGAGGAGAGAAGGAAAAGATGATTGTGTTAGAAATGTGAGGAGAAGTATGGCCCAGGGCATAAATGCAAAAGGTTGTTCAACATTGAATGCATTCCATTGACAGGAGAGGAAATAGTGAAATGAGGACAGGCAGTAGAAGGAGACATGGAAGAAATCATGCAAATTTCATTCAATGCTATGGTTGGGCAGATCTCTCACACTACACTCAAGGTATTTGGCAAATTTAGAGAAAAATCTATCACCATATTGATTGATACTGGAGCTTCCCACAGTTTCCTTGATCCACAATCTGCCACCAGATTGAAATGTGATAAAGTATGTACAAGGAAGATGGAAGTGACTGTGGCAGGGGAACAACAAGTGTATTGTGATTCAATGTGTCCTGACTTCCAGTGGGAAATGGGAAATTATCATTTCTACATGAGCTTAACACTATTGGAGCTGGGAGGCTGTGATGTAGTATTGGGGGTGGACTTTATGAAAAAGTTTGGGCCAGTGGTTTTTTATCATAACCATAATTGTATCACCTTAAGGGAAAGAGGGAAGGAGATTGTACTCAGTGGAGTAAATGATGAGCCACAGTTCTTTATGATCAATGAGAAAGAGTTGCATGGAATGTTGGATAGTTGTAGTATTAACATGGGTTGTCTATTCATGTTAACTACCAGAGAGAACATAGCAAGTGGGGAACAGATACCAAGGAGAGTGGAAGAGGTGATTAACCAGTATATGGATGTTTTCAAGAACCCTACTGAATTATCACCTAGTAGAAAAACTGAGCATGCCATTCCTTTGAAGGAAGGCACTCAACCTTTCAAATCTCAGCTATATAGGTACCCTTACATGCAAAGAAAAGAGATTGAAGAAATGATCAAAGAGATGCTCAGTACTGAAATTATATAAGACAGTTGTTGTCCATTTGCTTCACTTGTCCTATTAGTCAAAAAGAAGGATGGAACTTGGAGGTTATGTGTTGACTATAGAAGGTTGAATGCAATGACTATTAAGGATGGATATCCAATACTCTTAATTGATAATCTTCTGGATGAATTAAGGGGTGCCAAAATATTCTCCAAAGTAGATTTGAGAACTGAATATTACCAAACAAGAATGAAAGAGGAAGATATTGAGAAGAGTGCCTTTGTGGCCACTTCTGGACATTATGAGTTCAATGTGATGCCTTTTGGATTAACTAATGCACCAGCCACATTTCAAGCAATTATAAATGATGTATTCAGAGAGTATCTAAGAGAGTTTGTGCTAGTGTTATTTGATGACATCCTCATTTACAGTAAGAGTGAAGAATTGCACACTGAACATTTGAGGAAGACAATGGAGTTGTTAAGAAATCACAAGTTATTTGCCAAGAGGTCCAAGTGCATCTTTGTGCAGCATAAGGTGGAGTATTTGGGGCACGTTATCAGTCATGAAGGAGTGGGATTTGATCATGGGAAGATCCAGAGTGTGGTAGAATGGCTAGCACCAAAGATAGTCAAGGCATTAAGAGGATTCCTTGGGCTGACTGGTTATTACAGGAAATTTGTGAGAGGGTATGGAAAGATGGCCAAACCTCTAAACTCAACAATTAAAAAAAAGGAAGTTTGCATGGAACGAAGAGGCTCTGAAGGCTTTTGAAAAATTGAAAGAGGCAATGACTACCACACCAGTCTTGCAATTACCCAATTTTCAAGAGAAGTTCATAGTTGAGACTGATGCCTCATACTATGGGATTAGAGTAGTACTGATGCAGCAAGCACACCCCATAGCTTTTCTGAGCAAAGCCTTGGGACCAAAGAGTCTATGACTCTCTATTTATGAGAATGAGTTTCTGGCTATTCTTCTTGCAGTCTAGAAGTGGAAAACATACTTAATTTGTGGATCATTTGTGATAAGGACTGACTAAAAGAGCTTGAAGTACCTTTTGGAGCAAAAATTGTCCACTCCACTGCAGCACAAGTATCCTGCCAAGTTGTTAGGGTTCAATTATACCATTGAGTATAAGAAAAGAATTGAAAATAGTGCAGCAGATGCACTTTCTAGAAGAGAGAAGACTGGAGAATTGTCTCAAATTACTGTCATACAACCTATGTGGATCCAAGAAGTGGTTCATAGTTATGAATGGGATGCAGAAGCTAAGGAAATTATTAGCAATTTTACTCTGAGGCTAATGGATATGGATTTTTACCAGTATCTTGACGGGATTATCAAGTACAATGGTAGAGTTTATGTGGGAAATGCTGGAGAGACTAAACATAGGTTGATTGAGCACATGCATGGTTCTCAGATAAGAGGGCATTCTGGGATTCAAAACACTTACCAAAGGATTCAATCTATCTTTTTATGGCCTGGATTGAGGAATCAAGTGAAAGAATGGGTGAGGAAGTGTGATATATGCCAACTTAGCAAGCATGAGAATGTTAAGTTGCCAGGGTTATTGCAACTATTACCAGTATCTGAGCAGGCATGGTCAAGCATAACCATGGAGTTCATTGTCAAGTTGCCCAAGTCTCAAGTGAAGGAAACCATTTGGGTAGTGGTGCACAGGTTTACAAAATATGGAAATTTCATAGCACTCAGTAGCCCTATGAGTGCTTCACAGCTTGCTCAAATATTTGTGGATGAAGTGTATAGGTTGCATGGACTCCCTAGCTTCATCATTTCTGATAGGAGCTAATTGCAAATACCTCTCCTGTGTAATCTCTAATTGGCAAATACCCCCTCTGTCAAAAAAAAAAAAAAACTCACCAACGCCCCCTTGTGTAATCAAATCCAAAACTCACAACACCATTTGGGTTTTTTGGCATTGACTAACAGCGAAATGACAAAAATACCCTACGGGATTTTTCAGCAAATAGTAAAATAGTAAAATACCCTACATGGGGGCGTTGGTGAGTTTTTTTTTTTTTTTGAAAGGGGAGTATTTGCCAATTAGAGATTACACAGGGGAGGTGTTTGCAATAAGCTCAATCTGATAGGGACACTCTCTTCACCAGCCAGTTTTGGAGAGAGTTAATGCAAGCTTTAGGAGTGCAGCACCAGCTCAGCACTGCCCATCATCCTCAAACTGATGGGCAAACAGAGAGAGTTAACCAATGCCTTGAATCTTACCTAAGGTGCATGTGTGGGCAAATGCCTAAGAAATGGAGCATTTGAGCGCCATTAGCTGAGTGGTGGTACAATACCTCTCATCACTCCACTATAAAGATGATTCCCTTTTAGGCATTGTATGGGTACAACCCTCCTCAAGTGGGGTATAGTCCACATTTGTTGCACAAGACAGGAGTGTAGAAGCTTGGGTCAAGGACTATCAAGCCATTCCTCAAAGATTGAAAGAGATGTTGGGGGAGGCTCAAGCAAAAATGAAGTATTATGCGGACCAAAACAGAAGTGAGAGGGAGTTTATGGAAGAAGACTGGGTATACTTGAAGCTTAAACCATATAAGCAGTTGAGCTTGAGGAGGAGTGAGGTATGGAAATTAACTCCTAAGTATTGTGGTCCTTTTAAGGTCATCAAAAGAGTTGGAGTTGTAGCTTATGAACTACAATTGCCTCAAGAAGCTAAAGTGCACCCAGTTTTTCATGTTTCACAGTTGAAGAAACATGTGGGGAAGGTGACTAGGGTGGTTGCCACTCTTCCTCTACTGGATGAGCTTAACCAATTCTTATTAGTTCATGTTTATGTGCTGGAACGAAGGATGGTGAAGAACAACACTACGGCTCAAGTGCAGTGGTTAGTACAGTGGGCGCACCTACCTAAGGAGAAAGCAACGTGGGAGGTTGCTGCAGAGATGGAGGTCAAGTTTCCAGATTTTAAGCCATGAGTCATGGCTTCTTGAAGGGGAGGGTAATGTACGAACTTAACCGAAATTCAAAGTTCCCTCAGTACGACGTCGTCCCACTTGAAGAAACGTTATCGCCACTCTTTTAAAATGTGCTTTTTGAATTATCATTTGGCTTAATAAAACGCCTTCGTTTTGGTGCTGACTGTGTATGGGACTCGTGCGTTTTACATGTCCCAGTGCACCTGCTCTCAACCCTTGTTTCTATATAAGGACAGACCATTTTCTTGTTTTTATTTTATGCTTTTGCTGATTATTATTAGGTTTGGTAAGGTAGAGTAGCTGGAGTCCTCTCTTTTGTCCATTGTGTATTGAAGAAACCCTATTTTCTATTCAATGCTATATTGCCTTTACCTACTCTCTTGTTTTGTTGGAATTTATGTTTTTATGCTTAAAGGAATTCATAACATGTGATGTTTATTTTCATATACATTTTGTTTAAGGGTGAATTCAAAATGTTTTTTTTTCATTTCGTCGATATTGATTCGAAAATTTCGGATTTTAAAAGTAGTAATATTTTTCATTCCGAATTCTTACAGATTTGATTTTTTATTTTCAAATTTTAAATTATATATATATATATATATATATATATATATATATATATATATATATATATATATATATATATATATATATATATAAATTGACAGTTCACTAAAAAAAAAACAGTAATAAAAGACTTCAAGAAAGCAACTATTCAATCAAAAAGACTAAATAATATTGAATGTGGAAAGCAAATTAGTTGTTCTAGTTGTTCGTCGTCGAAGTTTATAAGTCATCGATCATATTCTTCCACCATGAGAGGCAGGGGGAGAGGCTGGGGCGAAAGCGCCGTTGGCTTCGAAAGGCGAATTTTTACATAAGTCGTAACAAGCTCGAATACACTGACCCATAACGGAGTCATTGCACAATTTCAAGCATTCATTCATACATATGATAAAACCTTCTACGGAATCTTGATGAGTTTCGCGTGCCGGTGTTACATCTGCGATACAAATCATTAAAACCATCACCATTGAAACTACTAGTCTCATTTTTTTCCCCATCATATTGTGTTTTTTTTTCTTGATAATTTATTTATTTATTGTTAAATGTATATTTTGTATTTGGGTTGACAATGATTTATGGACTATTTATAGTCTCAAAAAATCTTGAAAGAAACGAGCGTTGGCCATCATTTCTTTGTGTAATTAATTTGATTTCAGTTATCAAATTATTTGATTCTTAAATATGTTGAATATCATCAACAAACGGATTCTAGCATATTTAGTAAGTTTATGAGGCGTTGGATGCATATACCAAGATTTATGTAGTATATATTTAATTGTTATATAAGTCAACATTTCACAAGTCATTACTTAATGGATTATTAACATGTTTTCAGGATTTTTTATTGAAGTTTATATGATTTCTATTTTTTGGTCCAAATTAACTATATAGTATATATGATTATTTGTAAAAGGGAATGAATTAATAACATGAATCATATTGTGGTCACCACTTTGACTTGACTTTGTTGTCTTACCAAAAAAAGTTACTATACACTTAATTACATGCATATTTTAATTAAATAAAATACATAAAAAATTTGGAACGTTTTGAACAATAAATATTTTGATTTATATATGAGATTTGAGTATAAAGGTAGTAAATGTTTTTCCTAAGTTATTATACAAAAATGATGATTCCAATTTTGGCTGTACATTAGCTTTGATATTTTGCACATCACCTCTTTATAACTATTTCCTCATTAAACAATGGGCAAATTACGGCAAACCTCTTGAGATATGATCAAATTACGAAAAAACCCCTCTTGTTTAGGTAATTACAGCCACCCCTCCTTTTAAGTATTTTTACATAAAATTTGTGTAATTCGAATATTTACGGAACCAAATCGTATATTTACTCGCTAAACGGTATGAAATGTTGGCATACCGAAATTTCGGTTCGGTTTTACAACATCCATAAATTTACCTCTGGATGGCTCTTTTCGTAATAATACATAATTGAAGGGGGTGACTGTAATTACTCAAACATGATGGGGATTTTCTTAATTTGACCATATGGTGGTGTGTTGAAAAATTTGCTCATTGTCAACATAATAATATTATTGTGGTTGATAGTAATCATTTGGTTGGCAAGATAAGATTAGTCAAGATAAGAGATAATCTAATGAAAACCCAATTATTTTATTGGATCTCGAGACATCCAATAAAAAAAACCATCTAAAAGGTAAGATAACGCAAGATCAATCATCATAACATAATATTTGCGGGTCAACCCGATAAGTTATTGGGGACACCAAACATCAAATAAAATCTATTTACTTAATGGCTAATTTCCCCTACCAAACGAGGTTTTATTGTCTAGTATTGTAACATTAATGTGGTTGACAATAATATTGATGTTCTTTGACAGTATTATTACTGACAATATTACTGTCAACCATAGCAATATTAATGTTTTTGACTTTTTATTATGTTTTTCTTTGATGAGCGGTCAATATAATAATATTATTATTTTACACAATAATTTATTATGTAACATAGTGACTTTTTTATTCATATTAATGTGCTAAATAATTATACAAAAATATTATTGTCTATATTATCGTGTTCAATAAGAATATAGTTAATATTAATGTCAACCACAATAATAAAATTGTTTATAAGGTAGAAAATATTCTGGAAAAAAAATTGATTACAAAGAAAAAAAGTCAACATTATTGAAAACAGTGGTTGACAGCCGGTGCGCAGGAAAAAAAAAGGAAAAATGTCAAAAAAATTAAAAGAAAACTAGGTCGTGGGAGACTGACGTTGAGCGTTGGTCGTCTGCTTAGGCGGAATAAAAATCCGACAAAAAAAAAAAAGAAGAAAACCCATGTAGGAGATCGGTGGTGAACAACAACGACTATCAAAATTGGAGTTGGAATTGAGTTAGGAGTGAAAATTGAATAATATATGAAATTGGGGTTGAATTGATGAAATTGCAATATTGTTAAAATTTGAGAGGGTTATTTTAGGTTTTACACATCTCTGGACTTTCTTGTAAAAGAATTTTTCTAGATATATTTAGATAGAGTAAGTAGCTAACCATAAGTTTATTGATGATGCCTCATTAAATAGTGTCGAAACAGTTCATATGCTATACTTGGTGAAGGTTACATTGGGTGATTTTTTTACTGTTGATCTTCAACACACCAATAGGTTTATACTATGATACACCGGGTGGGTAGATCTTTACCATTCATAAGCACACAACACGCACGCGTCCACATTGGTGTGTGTAGATCAACGATAAAAATTCACTCGGTGTAACCTTACACCAAGGTTACACCGGGTATAGCATAAAAATAATCCACACGAATATGGGTATGTGTGTATCTATTTGTATATGAATGGTACATATCTGGAGCATTTTACAATTCAATTAATTTAGGGCTAATTTCATATAATTTTACTAGTTAAAATGGTAGCCAAGACAAAGGAATTTGTTGATAAACATCTTCCATCTAGAACCAAACTATTTGGTCATAGGTTGGAATTATGTTATCATAACCGGATTGGACAGAAAACCGAATAACCATTCGGGTCATGGTTGGATCGGTTCAAGCGGATTCAACCCGGCTTTTTTTACTTTTTTAAATTTTTAATTATTTTATTATTTTTAATATTTTAAATTATAATTTCTATACATTTTTTTATTTTTCACACTTTCTTCCCCTTTATTATTTTTTTATAGCCTCTTACATTCATTATTATTCACCACACCCATTTTTTATATATATTTTTTATGCCCTCTTTTTCTTCTTTCTCTTTTCTCTCAACATTTTTTTTCTCTTGTCAGTGCCCATTTTTTTCTCTTGTCAGTGCCGCCTCCTCCTTCCCATCATCTTCATCTCTTTTCTGTCACGAGAAAATTCAGCACCTCTCTCTCTCTTCCTTTTCTACATTTTTTCTCCCTCCGTATCTAGCCACACATTTGTTCGGCAACCACCAAACCCGTCGGATTCCGGCAATCCACGGCCGGATCCGTCAAATTCCGGCAGCCCACGGCCTATTCCACCCAGATCGGGCCATCCCCGACGAGTTCCGCCACCAACAGCCTCCGACTCAACATTTTGTATGAAACCCGGGTCATTGACCGGTTTCAGTGGGTCGGACCGGATTTTTGACATTTAACCCGGATTTTTTATTTGCCCGGTTTTAGTTGTTAGATCGGACCGCTTTCATCGCGGGTGGCGGTCAGATCCGTCGAACCGGCTCGTCCAGTCCGATTCTAACAACATTGGTTGGAATTACTCGGAAATGAATTAGGAGATCAGTAACTACGATTAAAAAATAAAACTAAATTAGAAAAACTTACTAGCTAAAATGGAATACAATTGCATGGAATAGTGGAAACCTTGAGATATCTTCAATCTTGAAAATACTGTCTTACAATAAAGTTGAGCCTACTAACTATTAACACAGTAATATTAGTTTCAAATAAATAATTTACTCAAAAAAAAAAAAAAAAAAAAAAAACAACTTAGTCCGCGACTTCGTGAATTACGGCGTCATTTATCAAAGCTTGTAGATTTACTTGTGAAAACCCGGACGCCTGTTCAATTCAACTCCATCTTTCAACAACACAAAGGTAGGCTCAACATCCACATTGAATCCCTTAGCAACACTCTACAAACAACGACATGAATTTAACAAAACAAAATCTAGTTCTAATTATTCTACTGACTTTTTATTTCTTTTTTTATTTTCAAAGAAAATCTTAAAGTTAGCAAGAGTATCATAATACCTTAAGGTCGTAAATATCCACCTTGAGGAATACAACACGGTCTGCGTTCACGGTCTGCGTTCTTCTTGGCAATCTTAGGATCAATAACACGGCATGATGGTATGTACTTATTCGTGAAATCTACCACTACCTGATCCAAATTTAAAATCTCAAAATTGATAGACAACATACATATATATACCGCATAGAAATTTCTATAACCAAAGTACAAAAATTGTAGAAACCCGTATATGCGATCGGTTGAAGACAATCGGCATATCCGAGTAAAGTAAATAAAAGATGGAAAAAAAAAAGATCAGTGTGTAAACTCTTTTGAATATATCTCCTATTTTAAAATATAATTAGCGTTTTAAAGTACAATAAAAAAAAATATTACCACGATTATATTTAATTAATACAATTGGATATTAACAGTATTAAAAGAAGAGGAAAATACGTGTTGAATTTTGAATGCCTATCAATATCTACTCTTCTGTTGAGACGGACTACGTGTTACGACTTTAGGTGTCGTAACAGAATTCTTGTGTTGTCACAGTAATAAACCTACTAAAAGCATAATAAAGAACACAAGAATTTAATGTGGTTCGGATACAAACGTACCCTACATCCACGAGGACTTGCAAAACTAGTTCAGATTTACAGTGTACATTAATAGGACTTAATAAAACACTAAAGACTCCCTGTTTATGTGATACGCCGTTCTTGCACACGACTCGAACTTGTTGATAATCAAACCAATTCCTCCTCCGCACTCTTGGACTTCCTCCAATGTTGAACTTCCTTCAAACGGCGGATCGACCTCTCCCGAGATCTTTTAAGCACTTCTCCCGAAACGCCGATCTTCTTTATGGCCTGGTAGAAGAAACATGTTCTGTTGCCACACCTGTCGTGCAGACAGGGCTGCAGCGCGGGCTGCACCCTTCAAAGCCTTTATGCTGGGATATTTTCGATTAAAGCTCCATCGGACTCATATGAGGTTGAAGGCCTTATATAGGCACAAAATCACCACCCTAAACCTAACTTCGGCCCTAAGAAATCGATTTAACTAGGTAATAGAATCCTAGTCGATTTCTACTTCTATTCTAGATAAGTACAAAAGATACCTAACTAGAATATAATACATGGAAATAAATCTAAGTCCTCATAAAAATATTACAAGAATAGGACTCTAATTAATTCCAAAATAAACATGGAAAACAAATCTTTCCAATCTTTAATTTCCACGTATGGCGGATTTCTTCAATCTTCACAAACAGAAATCTGGTGCCAACAATACGCAATTATTGATTGTAGTTAAAGGCTAATATGTTATCTTAATATTTAATTATATCCTCAAAATGTATAATTTATCTGAAAATCTTATGAATCGAATAGTAAATGTAAATCGGAAAGTTTAAATTAGAGCAATTTTAATAACCTTAACATCTCATTATTGATCAATGATGACTTATTTTAGAAACAAATATAAGCCCATAACAAGAAACTAAAGCAAGTACTAGTTACCAGTTTACCTGATTCGTTAGCGTTTTTGATATTCTTCTTCCCCTCCTTAACTGAACGGCATTTAATTACGTACGGGTCCCAATACAACTTCATGTGAATTTTGGAGAAGAATAATGATATGCCTAATTGGGCCAACCCAATAAGCCAACAATTTCTTTATCTACTGGGCCACGACCCTAATATTGAAGACCACTACTACCGAGGTCCAATCACCTTGAAATAAGGTTTTGGCCCGACAATCTCAACTAATTAAACTTCAGCCCAATCAATGAGGTATAAATAAATGTTTGAACTCATTTTTAAGGTACGTCATATTATTTGAGCAATACTACAACCTGTATTCTTTGGAGCGTCGGAGGGGTTTACGCCGGATCAACCCTCGGCCTAGTTCACGTGTTCTATGATCGCAGGTATCTCAAGGTCATCAAGCTCGTGAGCCAGTGATCCACTCTGCTCTTCCAGCTCATCCTACTTCAACTCTCTAAGGTGATCTAACTATAGTATCATCATTTTGGCGCCGTTTGTGGGAAGACAGACATAATCACGTAGCGCGCATGATGGCCTTGAAACATTTGCCCAGGGGGAGTGTGACACTGCTAACGACCTCCCACCTCGTGGAGGCTCTGGCTTGCCACTTCCTGCTCATCGTGCTCGGGATCCACCACGAGACCTTCATCAGATGTCCTACTAGATCCTCAACAGGATCCACTTCTTCCCCTCCTCGATCGGTTCAGATAACCGAGGAGGCCCTTCAACGTTAACAACCTCCCACCTCATGGAGGCTCCGGCTAGCCAATTCCCCTTCCCTGCATTCGAGATCCCACACAAGTTCATCCTCACGAGGCGCCACTGGGTCCTCGACAGGATCAACTTCACCTTGCTCCTCGAATGGTTCAGATAACCGAAGAGGACCTTCAGCGATGATCGTAGAAGTTTCAACAAGTCCAACTTCTACTTGCTCCTTTAACAGTTCAGATAACCGATGAGGACCTTCAGCGTACGATCGCAGAAGCTTCAACTCGGGCCACTGAAGCAGTTGCACCATACATCATCGCAAAGGAAGCGAACGCTCCCCTCGCGAGGCCCCACTTGGTCCTCAACATGATCAACTTCTCCTTGCTCCTCGAACGGTTTAGATAATCGAAGAAGACCTTCAGCGTATGATCGGGGAAGCTTCAACAGAATCAACTTCTACTTGCTCATCGAACGGTTCAGATAACCGATGAGGATCTTCAGCATATGACCGCGGAAGCTTCAACTCATGTTGCCACCGAAACAGTGGCACAACCCCCGCTCTAAGAGAACAACCACCTAGCTAGTGGGTTGTGGGCATCCACTTCAGACCATAGGTCTTGAATGTAAACACGTGGATTATTTCCACATTGTGTTTTTAACTTTCTTATTTTTTAAACTAAATTTTAGTTATGGAATAAGTAGTGCTTAGTGGGTTAAGTATAGTGCTTAGTGGGTTAAGTATAGTGCTTAGTGAGCTAAGTAGTGCTTAGTGGATTTAATTGTGGATTTTATTCTAACTTCCTAACTAACCCACTAACCCATTTTCTTGAGTGCTCTTGTGGTTGATTTTCTTGTAGATCATGGGCTGAGGAGTGGAAGCTTGAAATGTCTATAAATACCGATTTCAATACTCAATGTTGTTTAATCGATTCTACGAAATAAAAACCGAGGGCTGAAGAATATTCACGAGTGTTATATAGTGGTTTTAGAATCGGTCGTTTGTACTCCTCATGAGTACAATCTTTACGTACTCCTTATGAGTACATTCTTTACGTACTTCTCATAAGTACATTCTTTGTAGTCTAGATTGTTTAGTATATATGTTTCTAGACTTGGTTGTAAGAATGATCAAGATAGTGATTCATTCATAAGTTCTTTAAGTACTCCTCACGAGTACATCTTTGAAATCTAGAATTTTTAATATTTATCTTTTAGTATCTAGATTTGATTGTAAGAATGATCTTGAAAAAGATTCATTCATAAGGAAGAAGTTTTCGCACCTCTTCTGTTTGTATTCTTGGAATACTGATTTTAATATATTTTTCCGTCCTGTAAAGGGCAAGTTCACAAGTCTTTACTTGTGAACATTTTTAATTCTGAGTATTGTTATTTTATCTTTATATTTCCGCTGCATGTTTGTTCAAGTGTCATAACACTTAAGATAACACCTCTGTATTAAACGAATTCGGGACCTTAAATTATTTCAGTAACAACCCACTCCTCACCGAGAAGCGCGAACTGAACAACATCGCCCACGTTCACATTCGAGATGCAACGCCTCTCCCTTATGAGCTACTCCTTCCAATGATGTCAATGACACTTGGAGTCCTGTAAAACCATAACAGGGTTCATGATCGCCTCATCCTAATTTGGGGGGCTATCCCACCACAAGGATGGGCATCTCATCCCAATGATTGGACATCTCATCTCAAGGTTGGGCATCTCATCCCAATGGTTCGTGATCGTCTCATCCTAAGTTGGGGGGCTATCCCACCCTAAGGTTAATCTCATCCCAATAATTCGTGGCCGCCTCATCCTAAGTTGGGGGCCTATCCCACCCCAAGGTTGGGCATCTCATCCCAATGTTTGGACATCTCATCCCACGGGTTCGTGATCGCGTCATCCTAAGTTGGGGGGCTATCCCACCCTAAGGTTGGGCATCTCATCGTGGTTGGACATCACCCTTACCTTTCAACCCCAAGGGGGTTCACATCCCATCCCAAGGGGTGGGCATCAACCACCAAAAAAAAAAATCGGGCAGGATTTTCGAAGTCACATGACGAACTTGACTTGTCACTACATCTCTCAAAATCTACTACTTAGTATATATAACGTCGACTACTAGTACCAACCCCGTTAGTGGTATCAGATATACCAACATTCGGAACAAAATCATCACACCGAGTCCAAAGTGTTCACCACCAATACACAAACCTCCATTCGAGCACGTCTCGATTCGCCCAAAAAACAAATTTGGGTGAGCGCGTGAATGATACGCGCGAGTGGCAGTCACACTCGTGCCAAACGCGCGCAACAATTAAAAAAAAAAGAAAAAAAGTGAAAAACGCGTGCAAATCACGTGCGCGTGGGAACACGCGCCAATCGCGCGAATGCTGGGTCGCGCGCGCGTCAGCCAAAAAAAAAAAGGAAAAAAAAAAGGAAGTGAAGAGAGCAGCACTCTGCGTCACCCATCACTCTCTCTCCATGCATTAATTATCGCGCCTCCCCATGAATTTCCTATCAGCTCCTCAGTCTCTCTCTCTCCATGCATTAAATGCGCGCACGCCTCCCCATGAATTTCTTAACAGCACCACACACTCTCTCTCCGTGTACTACATGCGTGCGCACCACCCATGTGCGCGCGAATTCAATGCACATCAGCAGCCCCACCGCGCGTCCTACAATGCGTGCCGCCTTTCCTACCTCGGAGCGCGCGCATACCTCAGGTCGCGCGCAACTCTCTGTATTCTCCCCCAAATCGCGTGTAGATTTTGACGCACTTTACCAAATCGCGCGAGAATTTCAACGCGCTCCACCAAATCGCGTACCAATTTCACCTCGCTTCACCAAATCGCGCGAGAATTTCAACGCGCTCCACCAAATTGCGCGAGCTCTTCAACGCGTCTACCAAATCGCGCGCGCTCTCAAACGGATAAATAAAAAAATATTATTTCTCCATGCCACGCCAACGATTAACGAGACACTACAACACCGATCTACTCTACAAAGGATACGGTACCCTTTTCAACCCTGTTTAAACAACAATATTGTTGTGATTGACAATAATATTAACTATATTACTGTTAAACACAGTAAAATTAACTATACTACAATTTAACACATTAATATTGATATATTAATCTCTAGCACAGTAATATTAACACAACAAAACTCATTATTATTGTGTAATAGAGTAATATTAATATGTTGACCGTTCCAAAAAGGTAAACATAATAAAAAGCGAAAAGAATTAATATTACTGTGAGTGACAGTAATATTACTATAACAACAGTAATATTACCGGCAACCACAGTAATACTATTGTGCTTACAGTAATATTACAATAATAGATAGTAATATTATTACGTTACTCCGTGAATAACTCAAACAAAACAAAAAACCCCAAAAATATAATAATATTGATGTGGTTGACAGTAACATTATTGTGTTTACAGTTATTTTACTGTCAACAACAGTAATATAATTACGTTGGCTTGTCAACAAATCAAACAAAATTAAAAAATATATATTAGCAAAAAAAAATAATAATAATATTGTCATTGACTCTAATTCGGCAGTACAATTACATAAATGTATTGTCAACGACAGTATAATTACGTTAATGTATTGTCAATGACAGTATATTTACGTTAATTTACTAACAGTGACAGTTTAATTACCGTTTAATGACAGCACAATTACGGTAAACGTTTAGCGGTGTGCGTAAAAAAAAAAAAAAAAAAAACTAAAAAAAGTCAACGTCGGAGACCAGCGGGGGAAAAAACAGACCAGAAAAAAAAAAGTCAAAGCCAGAATCCGGCGGCGGAAATAAAAATAAAAATAAAATTAATCGAAAAATCAACACCGGAAACCGGCGGCAAAAAAATAATTTATGAAGAAAAAAGTTTTTGAAAAAAAAAAGTCAAAATTGGATTTTTGTGGTCAAAATTGATTAAATTGGGGTTACAATTAATAATTGAGTGTAAATGGTTGGGGGTAATTTTGTCATATATGATATACATGAATTTTTCCTTTATTTTTAATAAATATTAGGGTAAATTACAGTTTGCACCCCTGTACTATAAAAAATATTGCATTCACCCCTATACGATCAAAATCTACAAAGACCCCCCCTGGTTTTAACAGTATGATGAGTGTCGAAATTTCTCAAGTCATTTCATTCTCTCACAACAACACGTACTCACTCTCCGTCTCTCGTTTCGAATTTTCATAAGGCAAAAACTCTTACAAAATCTCCCTCTCTCTCTGAGTTTTTGCGAAATTGGTTGGAGGAACTACCGTATGAGTGCATTCTAAATCTTTCCCTTGGACCTACGTATGGTTGAGGCAGAGCGAATTGGGTGTATGTATCTATCTGGACCTTATACTTACAGCTATATCCATGCTACTTACTTTTGCTTGAATATTTGATTCGCCGAATGATTCAATATCCATGTATATATGTTAATACAACATGTACTCAATCATGCTTATCAGTGAGTGTATGCATGCGCAGTGAGTGTATGCATGCGCACTGCTTCCATGGCATAAGTGTCATTGGTTCTCCACTGTAGAAATAAATATATGTTGTCTACTTTTGTGGTTAGTGATATATACTAGATCATTTAGGAACCGGTATCGTATTACCTGAATATTATTCATGGATATTTCTTTTGTTGGCTCAACTCAATTGTTTTTCTGTTTGTTCGTTGTAATGATTTTCTGAAAGCCCATAGTACTGATGCTTCGCTTTTCTTTGCTCTCTGCTACTTTCATTACCTTTGAAATGATACTCGTACGTTGATATTTTTCATTGCTAAAGTGATATGTATTTTTATTTATTTCTTGCATATTCACATTGCTGTTGCGTTATTACTGAAACATTATTTAATTTTTTAGTTGTTCGTTACCAGTAGTTGTGTTCTTTTTTATTCGGTCTGTACAATGTTGCTGTTCAACGAAGAATTTATTCTTACAAGTTCTGGTTGAATAATTGTATCGACATACTTGATTAAAATATCTTATTGGTTGATTGTTTTGGTGTACGCAGTTGATGTTCTTAAGCCCACAAATGTGGACAAGCTTCCTTGTGATCTGGAGGGAATGGAGACCGATTACTTGCTCTCATAGGCGAAATTTATAAATGTGTGGATGATGTTGTGGTGAGATAGATGGCTGTGTTTATAAGGCGATTGTTCTATTTTCGAGAGAACTTCTCACTTCGCATTTGTATTTGTAGTTTCAATTTGGTTGGATACTTTTTTGGTATATATTTGGTGGAGGTATACTCTTTTCGTATCTAAACTCGAGTTTTTTCTTCTTCTTGCAGGATCAACTGATGCTACTGTACTTATCTAGCATTACAAGAACACAGCTCAACTTAGCAGAAGAGCTGAATACAGCTGCCCAAATCCTGTGATTGGTTACGCTGTTTCGGTTTTGTGGAGCTCCAGCTGAGTAGTAGTACTTCTATCTAGTTTTTTTTTTGTGTGACGATTTGGCCTTCATTTGATTGGTGCTATCATATATTCCAACTAGAAAAATCGTACTTTCTGGGGATTTGTTGGTGTTTTTGTTTGTGATCTATAACATGTCTTTATGAATAGAAAATATTCACAACACCGCCTAACTATCAACTCCCTTGTCGGACTTACCTGTTTCTCTTCATGATTATGCATTGCTGTAGGGATGGAATCATGCAATTTTTAAATGCAAGATACATGGAAATACTCACAAGTAACGATTAATTATACGAAAAAATTGCCACTGTAATTTAGTTTATTCGATACTAGTTTCTTTTCTTCTTTTCTTGGGGGGACAAAGGAGCTCATCCTGCACCTTTACGGACAACTGATTTATCGTTTTGGTTCTAATTAAGTATTCGTGTAAATTACAATCACCTCCTTGAGTTAAAGTTTAATTACAAAAAATCTCTTATTTTTGATCCTCCACTGTAGTTTGTAAATTTCTTACATCCAATGTAAGAAATTTATAAATTGCAGGGTGAGTGTAATTATGAAATAATGAGGGGTTTATGTTTATTTTACTGCTCATCTTTTTATTTGCTCGCTTAGTGTTTGATGTAAAGTACGAGTTAATTTCGGTGGTGGGTTTGTTTAGATATACAGAAAGCCATCAAAGAGGCGGCTAAAAGAAACGACGACATGGGTTCAGCTAAGGTACTAATTTTATTCAATTGTTCACTAATTATCCAATATATTTCGGATTCATGATTTTTTGGCGTTTGAATTGATGTTTCGCATCTGCGTTTCCATGTTATTAATCGCGTTTATGTGTTATCGTTTTTAATGGACTGTATTTCGATTGGGTATATGTTGAAATGGGAGTTCAATGCCTTAGATTTTTGTGTGGTGAATATGATCTTGAAGAGCTTTGATAGAATGAATTAGAAGTGTTGAATATATAAAATAGATAAAATTGTAGAAAGATGTCATGAAGAATGAAAGAGATAACAGGGATAGAACAAAAGTATTTTCGTTGATTGAATAACACACTACAATGGTGATCTTTATAGATACACAAGATGACAAAATCTGTTATGGACATATCACTAGAAGAGCAACACGTGTCTCTCAACAAAATATTCCTCTTGCAGATTTGTTAGGATTTGTGATTAGCTGGCAGTGGTGTATTACTAATATGCCCCCGCGAGTCAAGCCGGCAGGGATGAACGACGAGACTTGTCCGAAGAGTGTGGAACCGAACATTCGAGTGTGGTTTAGTGAATATATCGGCCAACTGATCTTGGCTTGAGAGGAATGAAACCTGTAATGATTTAGCTTGAATGCGCTCCCGGACGAAATAAAAATCAATTTCTACCTGTTTGGTGCGAGAATGCATGATAGGATTTTTAGATAAGTAAACCGCACCCAAATTATCACAATAGAGTGTAGGAGCAACCGAACCAGAAATACCAAGCTCAGTCATAAGGGATTGAACCCACAACCATTCACAAGTAGCATTAGCGAGAGCTTTGTACTCAGCTTCGGTACTTGATCGAGCAATAGTAGACTGTTTTTTTGAACTCCAAGAAATCAAGTTTCTGCCATAGAACACACAATAACCTCCGGCAGATTTTCTATCATCTGGAGAACCGGCCCAATCCGCATCACTAAAAGCTGATAGAGAAGGATTGGAACACGGCTGGAGAAATAGACCGAAATCGATAGTATGCTTGAGATACCGAAGGACTCTTTTCACAGCCTGCCAATGGGAAAGACATGGAGCATGCATATATTGGCACACACGATTCACAGAAAAGGCAATGTCTGGTCGAGTGAATGACAGATATTGGAGACTTCCAACTATGCTTCGGTAAAGAGTCGGGTCCTCAAAATAATTGGAATCAAAGGCTGACAACCGCGTGGAAGGTGACAGAGGAGTGTTAATTGACTTGCAATTAGACATACCTGCTCGTTGTAGAAGGTCCAATATATATTTTTGTTGTGATAAATAAAGCCCCGAAGAAGACCGAGAACACTCCAATCCCAAGAAGTAGTGCAAACCTCCCAGATTTTTAAGAAGAAAATCCATACTAAGAGTTTTTATCAATCCTGAAATTTCCTTTGAACATGAGCCAGTAACCATAATATCGTCGACATAAACAAGAAAGTATATTACCACCGAATTGTGCTGATAAATAAAGAGAGAATTATCAGATTGGGACATCACAAAACCAACTTCAAGAAGACGATAACTGAGCCGAGAATACCATGCTCGTGGAGATTGTTTGAGACCGTATATAGCCCGATTCAGTTTACAAACAAACTGGGAATATTCGGGGTGTTCAAACCCCGGAGGTTGTTGCATATAAACCGTTTCATCTAAAAGACCATGGAGAAATGCATTTTGGACATCAAGCTGTGTAATAGACCAATTTTGAGAAACGACAATAGATAGAACTAACCGAATCGATGTATATTTGACCACAGGACTAAATGTTTCGGTATAGTCCAAGCCTTCCAACTGATTATAGCCCTTCGCCACAAGACGAGCTTTTCGACGTTCAAGGGATCCATTTGCAAGAAATTTGGTTTTGAAAACCCATCGGCAACCAATCAAATTTTGTTGCGGGGCAGGTGGCACTAAAGTCCAGGTTTGAGTGGATAAAAGAGCATCGAATTCCCGTTGCATAGCTTCTCTCCATTCTGGAAAACGAGATGCCTGAGTGTAGGAGGTAGGTTCATCCGGTATGATTGATGAAGCCAAGAATGCACGAGGAGGAGGCCAAGGGACAGTGCCATCATTTCTAATTTTAGGACAAGAGTGATTAGTTTGGGATCGTGTTTTCATAGGATGAGGTGGGGAATTTTCTTGTTCCGGTGAAGTTGGAGTTGGAAGCAAATGGGGTAAATTAGAGTTAGGGTGGGGCGAAGGAATGGGATGGAGAGAATTTTGATTGGGAGGAGGAGAGTGTGGAGAGTTATTGGTAGTCGAAGGTGAAGAAATAGTAGTAGGCGGTAAGTTTTGGTGGTCAGGGGAGAAGTGAGGTAGGTTTGGTGAAGAAGAATGAGTGATGGAATGTGTTTGGTTTGATTGAGGAGTGACAATAGACATATTTGGCTGTGATGGAGAGGAGTTAGTGAAGGAGGAAGTTTGAACATTATTTGCTGGTCAGATGGGTAGGGAAAAAAGAAGTATGGTGTTGGACTGAGCTAGTGGAGATAATGAATCGGAATTATTTTTGGCAGAGAAGGGAAAATTTTGTTCGTCAAGAACAACATCTCGAGAGATATAAACTCGGGATGTGGGTTTGTGAAAGCAAATATAACCATGATGATTCGAGCTATAACCAAGAAAGAGACACGACAACGACCGATAATCCATCTTGTGTCTGTTATACGGCCTAAGGTTTGGCCAACAAAGACACCCAAAGGTTTTGAGGAAAAGATAATCAGGCTTTCGCCGAAACAAAACCTCAAAAGGAGAGCGATCAACAAGTGTTGGGGAAGGCAAACGGTTGATGAGGTAAACCGCTGTGGAGAAAGCATCAGACCAAAAAGATTGAGGAACCGAAGAGTGAGCTAAAAGAGCTAACCCCGTTTCGACAATATGACGGTGTTTACGCTCAACGGTTCCATTTTGAGAGTGAGCATATGGGCAAGACAAACGGTGTGTGATACCAAAATTTTGCAAAATACGTGTAAAAGGACGAAATTCACCACCAAAATCAGATTATAAAGCAATAATTTTATGCTGAAAAATATTCTCAACATTTAGTTTGAAAGAGAGAAATACATTAGCCACATCGGCTTTGCATTTAAGAGGAAATAACCAAGTAAAACGACTAAAATCATCGACAAAAGAAATATAGTATCGATAACCACCCCGAGAGAGAAGAGGAGAGGGTCCCCAAACATCTGTGTAAACGAGTTGTAGTGGGGTAGTGGAAACGTGAGACCGAGAATGATACGGAAGTTGATGGAGTTTAGCACGGCAACAAGCAGGACACAAATGTTGTTTAGGGGATGTAGTAGTGATTGGGAGAGACTCCCGAGTTATGATACGTTGAAAAAGTTGCATTGACGGATGACCAAGACGATTGTGCCATTCAGAAAAAGAGACACGCTCACTGAGGTGGACTTGAGGGGTGGAGGGGAGAGGTGGAAAGACATACAAACCATCTTTAGTGAGACCTTGGAGAAGGATCTGACGGGTTTTGGTGTCCTTCACGCAGAAAAAAGAAGAGTGAAATTCAAAAAAAGACGTTGTTATCTTGACAAAATTGAAGGACATAAACAAGATTTTTTGCAATAGAAGGAACATGATATAATTTAGATAAAAGGAAAGCATTGTTAGGGAAATCAAATGATTTTCCACCAATATGAAGAATAGGCAAAAAGTTACCATTACCTACTCGAACTTGATCCGGACCATGGTAATCATATGGATTTATGGAAATGTTGGAAAAATCATTGGTGAAATGGTGAGTGGCAGCTGAGTCAGGGTACCAATTAAGATCAAAAATAGGTTGGGAGTTATACGAGGGTGATGGGGTGTAGGTAAAATTGGCAGAGAGTGAGGGAGGGGGTTGTTGTTGGGGATCGTGCATGTATACGCAGCGGAATTTAAAAATTTTATATCGAACTAGTTTCGATTACATGCAATACTAATCACATAGTCAACGTACCTTAACGCTTCCGCCATACATATGGTAATTTTCGATTTAATTGAAAAGTACATAAAACCGAAAAATCACGAAACATGCTTATTCATCATTTAATAAAATCGAAACATGTAATCACGTATTACTCATGCTTGCAAATTAATAATCATACAAACATGTTCGAATCGAATTACGAAAGTTCCGATTGAATTACCTCTTGTAGCGTGCGATTTCGACGAATCGAAATCCTAGAACGAGTCACGTACAAGCTGCTAATTACCAATCCACTGGGCTGCACCTCACGGCTGGACCGAACTGATCCAGCAGGCAACGAACGGCGACGAACGGCAGCAGCAGCGGCGGCGCGTGGCAGCAGCAGCGGCGGCGCGTGAGCGGCGGTGCGGCGCGTGCGGTGGTGCACGGATTTGTCGGGGCAGCAGCTCCTCTCCAATTAGGTTTCACCTCGTATTTTCGACCCACTCGAACTATAGCACTAGATATAAACGAGTTAGATAACAACACGAATAAAACGAAGGAGAAAGAGGAGAAAACCGGCGGTGTTTCCGGCGGTGGTCGGCGGTGGCGCGGCGGAGATGCAACGGCCGAGAGGTGTTGAGCGGCTAGGGTTTTTGTGCTGAAAAATCTGATCTCAAAACTCCTTTTGAGGTCTATTTATACCTAGGGTTTTCAACCCTAGTGGGCTTAAGTCATTGGGCTTGACCACTGATGCATTAAGCCCATTCCCTCGTCGGCCTCGTTTCTAATAAACGATCGTCCACAAAATTATAACAAAATTATATTTGTGACGAGCTCAAAGTCCTCGTCGATACGAGTGCCTCTTCGAAATTTCCAATTTCCAAAATTGGAAACTTCCACTTCAGTGGACTTGCTAAATCGGGAAACTTCCCAATTTAGAAAGTTCACTAAATTCCGCATGTCTCTCTTTCTCTACGTTTATTCCGATTCGCAATTCACAATTACGAATCTTGGATTCAATCATATCGACATCCAATCGTTCAAAGATTAACACATTAATCTATGCTTGTTGTTATCAAGGATCTATATTACACGAGAAGTGTGACCCTCAATGGTTCAGGTGTATGCTAGCCGTGGGCTCACAACTCTTTGTGATTCGAACAACACATTGTTCTTATACGAACTCCTCCCAAGAGTCCCGATTAGAGTAAAACTCATTTTACCTAATCCCGATCAAATCGGTGCCCAACGAATCAAGATTGGCGTCTAGCAACTACGCATCATGATTCCCTAGATACAAATGAAGTGCCTGCAAGAACCTTATGATATAGTTAGCGTACAGTACGATCCCTTCGTAGCACATGTCCCGATTGAACTAGAGGCATTGGTTCACCGAGACCTCTTATAAAGTTCAATAACCGTGCGCACGTTCTAGGTATTATAAATCCGTTCGTGTGCGACTTAGGGAAACACATTTCCCTAATCACCCCACTATCAACTCTGGCCAGAGATTCCATGGATTATAAACCGTCAGAACACACAGGACATCCATGACTACTCAAGCGCTCGAATCCCCTACTACAATGCACAGACTTCACACTAGATTTCGGATTGCACGAACGTTGGCCCTTGGAGCGGTCCGCGGTGGGACTCAGGGACAGGTCACGATACAATCGGTCCTCTAGTGAAGTCACGGTGATGTCTGGGTCTTAAGGACTAATGGTGTACAACTATATCTTAGAAACCTATTACTCGATGAATGAGAACCACTTATAGATTTCTAGGGCGAGGGAGTTCAGTGAACTCATCTAATATGAGCACCCACTCAAGTATGCCGATGTCACAACACCGATGACTGATGAGACGCAGTACACATACACTAAGTGCTAGTCTCAAAAGGGAAAGGCCGGTATCCTCATTATTGGCGTAACCCATCGACTAGGAACAAGGTTTAACAGTTACATTACATTGCTGAGTTATCTCACGATTCTACTAGATCAACTCACAGTAATAGAGTAACTCGTTAGGACTATATCTATGCTGCTTGCATGGGATAACAGATATAGAATGCCAAATAAGATATTTTATTATTACGAACGAAAAACGATTGTTTTATTACAAAGAAAAGAGAAAGACCACAACCACAAGTTGGCTTGCCGGTCACCTACTCTAACAATCTCCCACTTGACCTAAAGCCAACTACTCATAAATCTAAGTCCCATCGACTCTCGATGTTTCTCGTGGACTGATCCTGACAATGGCTTGGTGAAGGGATCTGCAATATTGTCCTCCGAGGTGACTCTGTCTAGCTTGACTTCACCTCTCTCTATGATCTCTCGGATCACATGGTATTTTCTCAACACGTGCTTCGACTTCTGATGAGCTCTTGGTTCCTTAGCTTGCGCTACGGCTCCGTTGTTATCGCAGTACAGCCGTACTGGATCGCTAGCGTTCGGAAATACACCCAACTCTTGGATGAATTTCCTAATCCATGACCCTTCCTTTGAAGCATCTGATGCTGCAATATATTCAGCCTCGGTGGTGGAATCAGCCGTCGTGCCTTGTTTGGAACTCTTCCAACACACGGCACCTCCGTTGACTTTGAATATATACCCCGAGTTTGACTTTGAGTCATCCACGTCCGATTGAAAACTAGAATCCGTGAAGCCTTCTAATTTCAACTCGGTATCCCCATAGACCAAAAACAAATCTCGAGTTCTTCGCAAGTACTTGAGAATGTCCTTCACAGCCTTCCAATGGGCTGGGCCGGGGTCGGACTGATATCTGCTTGTGACGCTCACAGCATACGCAATATCAGGTCGTGTACATAGCATGCCATACATTATGCTTCCTATAGCGGATGCATAAGGTGTCCTTTTCATCTCCTCGATTTCCATTTGCGTTTGAGGACGCATGGATTTCGAGAGACGAACCCCATGGGACATTGGCAAGAATCCCTTCTTGGATTCTTCCATGCTAAACCGTTTGAGAACGGTGTCTATGTACATGGATTGGGACAAGCCAAGCAATCTCCTCGATCTATCTCTATAGATCCGTATTCCCAATACGTAGGATGCTTCTCCCAAATCCTTCATCGAGAAACGTGTGGATAACCATACTTTAGTCGACTGCAACATCCCTACATCATTCCCAATGAGTAGTATGTCATCAACATAAAGTACAAGAAAAGTCACTGCACTCCCACTAACCTTCTTGTAGACACAAGGTTCCTCCGGGTTTTTCACAAATTCAAACTCTTTGATAGTTGTGTCGAACCTTTTGTTCCAACTACGGGATGCTTGTTTCAATCCATAAATGGATCGCTGGAGTTTGCAAACCTTTTGCTCATCTCCAGAAGATATGAAGCCTTCCGGCTGCGCCATGTAAATTTCTTCCTCAATGTCCCCATTAAGGAAAGCGGTCTTCACATCCATTTGCCATATCTCGTAGTCATACCACGCAGAGATGGCCAGCAAAATCCTAATGGACTTAAGCATAGCAACTGGAGAGAAGGTTTCCTCATAGTCAACTCCTTGCTTTTGAGTATAACCCTTCGCTACCAATCTAGCCTTGTAGGTCGATACCTTTCCATCTACTCCAATTTTCTTCTTATAGATCCACTTGCAGCCTATGGGAACAATTCCCTCGGGTGGATCTACCAAGGTCCATACCTTGTTGGAGTACATAGAGTCCATTTCGGATTTCATGGCATTAAGCCAATGTCCCTTGTCTGTATCCGATACAGCTTCGTTGAAAGTTCTAGGATCACATCCTTGGTCAACTTCATCAACGAGGAATAACCTATCGGGCGCTCTCCGAACTCTTTCGGATCTACGCAGCGACGGTTCAGGAGGTATGTTAGTGGTTTGTTGAATTGGTTCATTATCTGATTGTTGTGCTTGAACTTCAGATTGTGGTTCTCGAACTTCTTCGAGATCAACTACACTGCCCTTTCTATCCGATAGAAATTCCTTCTCAAGGAACACGGCATTTCTCGAGACGAACACCTTTGCCTCGGAAACATAGTAGAATTCGTACCCCATGGAATCCTCGGGATACCCCACAAAATAGCATAGGTCGGATTTTCCATCCAACTTATCTCCCACTAGCCGCTTCACGTAAGCGGGACAACCCCATATCCTAATATGTTTAAACGTGGGTTTCTTGGAGTGCCAAAGTTCATAAGGTGTGGAGTTAACTGCTTTGGTATTAACCCTATTCAGCAAATACACGGCAGTTAGGAGTGCATGACCCCACAGGTATGCCGGTAGCTCGGTGAACCCCATCATAGATCGAACCATGTCTAACAGTGTTCGATTCCGACGTTCGGAAACTCCATTAAGTTGAGGAGTTCCAAGAGGAGTCCATTGAGACAGAATCCCATTCTCTTTAAGATAGTCTATAAACTCAGTACTTAAGTATTCGCCACCACGATCGGATCGCAGTTTCTTAATACGTCTACCGAGTTGGTTTTCTACTTGGTGTCTAAAATCTTTGAACTTTTCAAAAGTTTCAGACTTATACTTCATTAAGTACACGAAACCATACCTAGAATAATCATCGGTAAAGGTAACGAAGTAGTTAAAACCACCCCTAGCACTAACGCTTAGTGGACCACACACGTCTGAATGGATCAAATCCAAAAGACCCTCGGCCCGTTCCATCTTCCCTTTGAAGGGAGTCTTGGTCATCTTTCCTTTAAGGCAGGATTCACAAGTTTGAAGTGATTTAACGTCCTCCAAGGAGAACATTCCTTCACTAACAAACTTGTTCATCCTTCTCAAGGAAATGTGACCAAGTCGAGCGTGCCAAAGTTGTGCGGGGTTAAGACTTATATCTTTTCGTTTTGCTGATATAATGTTAATAGGTATTTCACTTGGATTCAGTTCATATAAGTTGTTTATAAGTTGTCCCTTACAAATCATATTTTGTTCCTTTTGTATAATGCAAATCGAATTTCCAAAAACAAAAGTAAAACCTTCATTATCCAAAACAGGAATTGAAATAAGGTTTCGAATAAGTGACGGAACAAATAAACAATTGTTCAAAACAATGGAAAAACTAGAATCCAAAACAGAAAGATAAATTGTCCCAATGGCTTCAGCAGCAACCCTTGCTCCGTTGCCCATTCTTAGGTAGGTCTCACCCACATTAAGCTTCCTACTTCTTGTCATGAGCTGCAAATCATTACAAAGATGTGAGCCACAACCAGTATCCAATACCCAAGCAGAAGATTTAACGGACAAGTTAACTTCAACTAAATACGTACCCTTTTCAGAACGTTTCTGATCGAGGTAAGCCTTGCAGTTGCGTCGCCAATGGCCCTTCTTTCCACAATGATGGCAAGCGTCATCAACTTGCTTGGTGACCTTGTCATTCTTCACTCCGCTCGACTCGCCCTTCTCAAATTTCTTGCTCGGGCCGAAACTTCTTTCTTTCCTTTTCTTCTGCAAAGAACCTTTCTTCACAGAAGGAGCAACTAGGAGAACAGATTTCTCCTTCTTGATTGTGGACTCATAGCTGACCAACATGTTCAACAACTCATCCAATGGTGGATCGAGCTTGTTCATGTTGAAGTTCACTATGAACGATTCATAAGAACTAGGAAGGGACAGTAGGATCAAATCCACCGAGAGCTCGGCCGGGAGGGTGACATCAAGGCTCACCAGCTTCTCAAGGAGAGTGATCATCTTGAGACCGTGCTCGTGGACCGAAGCCCCTTCACGCAGCCTCATGGTGATCAACTCCTTGGTAGCTGAGTACCTCGATGCCCTAGTATTCTCACTGTACATGCTTTCAAGATGGTGCTTGATATCATAAGCATGCACGTGAGACTCATACTTCCTCGCGAGCTCTGGCACCATGGATGCTAGCATGTAGCACCTCGCATGGAGGTCGTCCTTCTTCCATGCCTCGAAAGTGGCAGTCTCGTCAGCAGTAGCAGTCGCAGGAAGAGCAGCGGGGGGACGTTCATTGAGCACATAGAGACGCTCCTCGACTTGGAGCACAAGTTTCAGATTGCGAAGCCAATCCAAATAGTTTGGACCGGTGAGTTTGTTTTGGTCGAGGATTGAGGAAAGGGGATGTTTGGACATTGTTGCTGAGAAAATTTTAAGAAGACAATAATTAGAGTTTAGTTCGTAATAATCGTTACAATTAAAATTTTGGACTTGTATGTTTTAATTGTTCTCCCACTAATTTTATCGAATTCCACCACCCTCTAGCAGACAATCGAGAAAACTTGTTTTTCTTTAATGGGCTTTAGGTCCAATAGCGCAAATGTAACCCGTAGTTAATCTATCCCGATTACATAAGCCTAAAGGTAGAGTACTATCAATCACATCACTATGTGACCCTAAAGATCGATTTACCTCACACTTGATAATGATCTAAGTTAATCTAGCGAATATCAAAATCTTCGTGTGTCAAGTCTAGCCTACCAATATGAGATGTCATAGATCCAACTATATCAAACTAATGCAATCCCTAGTTAATCTAGCCGACCACATTAATCCAACATAATTTTATCTATGACCGTATCTCCATCTAATGTCAATTAAATTACAGCTTATCCCACAATAGCACTCCCCGCTAACACGGCTTACTGCACTATCATGAGAGGCTACACATAACTTAATTGTTGGTAGAAGGAAAGAAAAATTCAACAATTTGGTTCTTCTTTATAGCTTGATAATTATTCTTGATTAAGAATGAGGGATTTTATTTTTAAATCTTATTAGCTCATCGGAAGTTTTAGGTTATGATCGTTTGTGATTCCTACAACTATGTTCTCTAGGTATGTGGAAACGCATATTGATCCTAAGAGAGACATACGATCATCGTACTTAATCACAATTATTCATCTCATGAATTAATTAATAAATACGATTAATTGCAAATATAATTAACGGACTTCTTTCATTCATAAATCATTCAAATAAGAATGAAGTCCATTAATTGTTTGCCATCTAATGTGTGTTCCATTAATTAAACTAATTTAACGATTAAATTAAATAATTAATCCAACACTATTCTTTGAATTCAAATTAAATTAATGGATCAATTATCTAATTGGGTTTAATTGATAAATAATTTCAAAAATTAAAAATCAATTAATTTTAATATTAATTCTCAGAAAATCAAATAATTTTTTTTTTTTTTTTTTTTTTTTTTTTTTTTTTTTTTTGCGCTGACCGGACCGGTCGGACCGGTCCGACCGGACCGGTTCGGTCAGCTGGAAAAACAGCAGAAAAACGAATTTTAAAAATTTTATATTTTCTGAAATATTCAAAATATTAATTAATATTAAACCACCCAATTTGATAACACCAAAAATTCAACAATTCAACAAATCGAAGCATGCTTTCGAAAACGATAAACACGTTGACAAATAAACGATTAACCCGTGGCTCTGATACCACTCTTGGGGATCGTGCATGTATACGCAGCGGAATTTAAAAATTTTATATCGAACTAGTTTCGATTACATGCAATACTAATCACATAGTCAACGTACCTTAACGCTTCCGCCATACATATGGTAATTTTCGATTTAATTGAAAAGTACATAAAACCGAAAAATCACGAAACATGCTTATTCATCATTTAATAAAATCGAAACATGTAATCACGTATTACTCATGCTTGCAAATTAATAATCATACAAACATGTTCGAATCGAATTACGAAAGTTCCGATTGAATTACCTCTTGTAGCGTGCGATTTCGACGAATCGAAATCCTAGAACGAGTCACGTACAAGCTGCTAATTACCAATCCACTGGGCTGCACCTCACGGCTGGACCGAACTGATCCAGCAGGCAACGAACGGCGACGAACGGCAGCAGCAGCGGCGGCGCGTGGCAGCAGCAGCGGCGGCGCGTGAGCGGCGGTGCGGCGCGTGCGGTGGTGCACGGATTTGTCGGGGCAGCAGCTCCTCTCCAATTAGGTTTCACCTCGTATTTTCGACCCACTCGAACTATAGCACTAGATATAAACGAGTTAGATAACAACACGAATAAAACGAAGGAGAAAGAGGAGAAAACCGGCGGTGTTTCCGGCGGTGGTCGGCGGTGGCGCGGCGGAGATGCAACGGCCGAGAGGTGTTGAGCGGCTAGGGTTTTTGTGCTGAAAAATCTGATCTCAAAACTCCTTTTGAGGTCTATTTATACCTAGGGTTTTCAACCCTAGTGGGCTTAAGTCATTGGGCTTGACCACTGATGCATTAAGCCCATTCCCTCGTCGGCCTCGTTTCTAATAAACGATCGTCCACAAAATTATAACAAAATTATATTTGTGACGAGCTCAAAGTCCTCGTCGATACGAGTGCCTCTTCGAAATTTCCAATTTCCAAAATTGGAAACTTCCACTTCAGTGGACTTGCTAAATCGGGAAACTTCCCAATTTAGAAAGTTCACTAAATTCCGCATGTCTCTCTTTCTCTACGTTTATTCCGATTCGCAATTCACAATTACGAATCTTGGATTCAATCATATCGACATCCAATCGTTCAAAGATTAACACATTAATCTATGCTTGTTGTTATCAAGGATCTATATTACACGAGAAGTGTGACCCTCAATGGTTCAGGTGTATGCTAGCCGTGGGCTCACAACTCTTTGTGATTCGAACAACACATTGTTCTTATACGAACTCCTCCCAAGAGTCCCGATTAGAGTAAAACTCATTTTACCTAATCCCGATCAAATCGGTGCCCAACGAATCAAGATTGGCGTCTAGCAACTACGCATCATGATTCCCTAGATACAAATGAAGTGCCTGCAAGAACCTTATGATATAGTTAGCGTACAGTACGATCCCTTCGTAGCACATGTCCCGATTGAACTAGAGGCATTGGTTCACCGAGACCTCTTATAAAGTTCAATAACCGTGCGCACGTTCTAGGTATTATAAATCCGTTCGTGTGCGACTTAGGGAAACACATTTCCCTAATCACCCCACTATCAACTCTGGCCAGAGATTCCATGGATTATAAACCGTCAGAACACACAGGACATCCATGACTACTCAAGCGCTCGAATCCCCTACTACAATGCACAGACTTCACACTAGATTTCGGATTGCACGAACGTTGGCCCTTGGAGCGGTCCGCGGTGGGACTCAGGGACAGGTCACGATACAATCGGTCCTCTAGTGAAGTCACGGTGATGTCTGGGTCTTAAGGACTAATGGTGTACAACTATATCTTAGAAACCTATTACTCGATGAATGAGAACCACTTATAGATTTCTAGGGCGAGGGAGTTCAGTGAACTCATCTAATATGAGCACCCACTCAAGTATGCCGATGTCACAACACCGATGACTGATGAGACGCAGTACACATACACTAAGTGCTAGTCTCAAAAGGGAAAGGCCGGTATCCTCATTATTGGCGTAACCCATCGACTAGGAACAAGGTTTAACAGTTACATTACATTGCTGAGTTATCTCACGATTCTACTAGATCAACTCACAGTAATAGAGTAACTCGTTAGGACTATATCTATGCTGCTTGCATGGGATAACAGATATAGAATGCCAAATAAGATATTTTATTATTACGAACGAAAAACGATTGTTTTATTACAAAGAAAAGAGAAAGACCACAGCCACAAGTTGGCTTGCCGGTCACCTACTCTAACAGTTGTGGCTGATAGTTATAGTCAAAACGGTGGTAGCACGTAGCGGCGGTGTGACCTGGTTTGTTACAAACTTGGCAAACACGTTTATTGGCAGAAGGAAAATTAGAAACATTGGAAGAATGACGACCGCCACCTCGAAACCTACTGCCCCGGCCACGAAAATTACTTCTGCCACGAAAAATACCCCGATTATTAAAGTGAGAAGTAGGAGGATGTGGTTTAGAGATGATGTGTGCACAAAGGGAAGGTGACTAATTGAGGGCAGTGAGCTTATGTTGTAGGAGGGATTCATGAGTTAACAAAAGGCCATAAACTTGGGCCGGAGACATTGAATCGGCTCGAGCGGTAATAGAAGTAACAACAGAGTCATAATCAGAACCAAGCCCAGCAAGAAGGAAGACAATAAACTCGGAGGGAGGGATGATTTTACCATAGACAGTCAAAGAATCAACAAGAAGTTTTGCACGCCTATAATACTCAGGAATTGGTTAAGAACCCTTTTTAAGAGTGGTCAAATGAAGAAAGACTTGCATCATACGAGCTTGGGAGGAAGTGGAAAACAATTGATCGATGATTGTCCAGACCTCGTGGGAGGTAGAGGCTTCTAGAACATGGGCAAGAAGAGGCTCAGAAATGGAAGAGATTATAGACTCATAATGGCCTGATCTCTTTGCTGCCAAGCCAAGAATGCAAAATTTGAGTGGGGCATTTCGTCGAACACTTCAGGAGGAGAGCATGAGCCATCAACATGACCAAATAAACCTTGGCTACGAAGGTAAGGGAGAAGCTGAGCCCTCCGTACAAGATATTTATCATTGGTTAATATAATGGTGAGCAAACTGGAAGGAGGGGAAAGATAGATAGGGGAAAGAGTAAAAGATGAAGAAGAGGAGGTGGGGATGACCATGGGAGTAGAGGAATCTGCCATTATTGCAGAATTCCCAGGAAAAAATAAAAAAGACGTTAGTCTTAGGTAGCTCTGATTACCATCTTGAATACATAAAATAGATAAAATTGTAGAAAGATGTCATGAGGAATGAAAGAGATAACAGAGATAGAACAAAAGTATTTTCATTGATTGAATAACACACTACTGTGGTGATCTTTATAGATACACAAGATGACAAAATCTGTTATGGACAAATCACTAGAAGAGCAACACGTGTCTCTCAACAAAATATTCCTCAACAAAATATTCCTCTTGCAGATTTGTTAGGATTTGTGATTAGCTGGCAGTGGTGTATTACTAATAAGAAGGAACATTTTTTTACCTATAGATTTAAATGACTGAATAATGTGTTTACATGAATATATCTGGGAGTATATAAATGAGCATTAATCGTTTTATTTTTGCCTTGAAAAGGTTCTGTTGAAGTTCAATTTTGTTAATTTGAGTAGCAGATAAAAAGTTTGTCAAAACACTAATTTTCTGTCTTGTGTCTGATTTTATTCACATACTTTTACGATAGTAGTATTATATATTTAAAATATTTATTTTGGTTTTATAAGATTTTAGTCAAGTGAATTTCTAAACAACTAATCCAAATCCAACCAATTATTAATTTAATGTATATATTATGTATGTGATTGTGTTTAAATACCAATCTATTTGTATCAACTACAATAATATATAGGCTGCGGCTATATGCAAGACCAAAACCACTTGTGCAAAACGAAATTAAAATTTTCAATGTATAAATACTATAATACCGTTACTTGTTAAAAAAAATAAAAAATTCCAAATGTGCAAGACCAAAAATTCAAAAACACAAAAAACCCCATCACAAAACCACAAAACCAACTCTCATCTTCTCCATCTTCCAAAACTCATAAGACCTTTCTTCTTCCTCATCCATAAAGACACAAAACCTAAACATTCAAAATTATCAAAACTCAACCAATCTTACAAAGATGGCAAGTATGGAGTCAAAAGACATCAAAATAGAAGATTTTACGGTGGAAGAACCGAAGAAGGTACGCATTTATGGGTTTTTTTAGCTAGAATATCGTTTGAAAAAAAAAATCCCGCGCAAACGAATTCGACATGTACAAGTCGAATTTTATGGGTAAAAGTCGACATTTCAATGTCGATTTTGAGGTATTAAATTCGACATTTGGCAATGTCGTATTTGTGCTATAAATTCGACATGTCAATGTCGATTTTTACCCATAAAATTTGATGCTTAAGTGTCGATTTATAGCATAGGTTTTCGACACCTTGGTGTCGATTTTTACCAGTTTCAAATGTAATTTGTTTTTCCTCTTTTTTTGTAAGGTTGAACAAAATGATTAATTAGCAATTGACTACTCTAGTGAATTCATCAACAACGATACATTTGCAACAAATGATGAATTGCTGAAATGGGTGAGAGAAGTGGGTAGATCTCTCAGAATGGTCTTTACAATCAAGTCATCAAATCCTGGACTCAATAGACGTAGAACACCTTATATGGTGCTTGTGTGTGAGCATGCGGGTGAGTATCGTGGCACTAAGGTACCTGGTAAATTTGAAACTGCAAAACGAAAAAGAAGTACACGGTCAAAAAAATGTAATTGCCTTTTTAAATTAAAAGGCACTAAATTGGGCATGGATGATGACAATGTTGGATGGAAGCTCGAACTTGTTTTTGGCGTTCATAATCACCCATGTTTTCCAAAAAAAAATTGGAGGGCCACGCATATGCGGCAAGATTAACAAGCGAAGAGATGAAAATTGTAGAAGAAATGTCAAATGCATTGGTGCTACCAAAGGCAATACTTACAACATTGAAGGAGAGGGATGAGACAAATGTAGCTGAAATGAAGGCAATTTACAATGCTCGTCATAGGCTTCTGGCCATAGAGAAAGCCGGTAGATCTTAAATGCAACTTTTGATGACGAAATTGTCCGAACATAATTACCTTCAGGATCATAGATCGAACGAAGATGGTGAAGTCACTGATTTGTTTTGAAGCAACCCTACTTGCTTGGCCTCAGGGCGTAGCTTTCCCAACGTGTTACTTATGGATTGCACGTATAAAACTAACCGATACGGATTCCCATTACTAGAGATGGTGGGCGTTACTTCTACGGAAAAAAAAAATCTCCATTGCCTTTGCATACTTACAATGTGAGAAGACAGACAACTACGAATAGGCATTGAGGACCTTGGTGGAGAAGATGGGAGGGAGTCATAGTCCTAATTGTATCGTCACTGACTGATATTTGGCTTTGATGAAAGTTATATCTCTTGTGTATCCAACTAGTCATCATTTGCTATGTAGGTGGCATGTTAGCAAGAATATTCTTGCTAAATGTAAAAAAAAATGTTCAAAAAAGAGAAAGAAAAATGGAAGCGGTTTGAGACAAGTTGGGCAAATCTTGTTGAGTAAGATCGGAGGAGTTGTTTTATGTGGAATGGAATTTAATGAAACGAAACTTCGTTGATTTTCCGAAGGCTCTATCTTACGTAGCTGACTCGTGGTTGAACCCGTACAAACAGAGGATTGAATCCACATGGACAGACAAATGTATGCACCTCGGAACATACACTTCTAACAAGTAATCTTTATATTATATGACTTGACATACACGTCTCTATTATATAATAACTTATAATATATTTATACGTCTTGTAATATATGATATGATGGAGGGTGCACATACATTCAAAGATTAAGAAAAATATGATGAATTCATTGGGGAAACTTCGTTATTTTGTTCACTATATTGACAACGTCTTGATGTTGCAACAAATTAAAATCAAGGCTTCCTTTGAGATTAGCAGAAATACATACCAACACGGCTTCAAGATAGGGCTTTACAGTGAACTTTTAGGTTTTGTGTCGATGCACGCCCTTGAGTTCATCAAAATTGAGGTGGACAAATCACGTGAGTTGTTCGCTCAAGTTGAGGTGCCTTGCAGTTGCAGTCTCCAAATAACTCGCGGAGTACTGTGTGCACATGACATCCACGAGATTAATATGAAGTGAATTCTCATTTCACTTCAATGCATCGACAAACATTGGAAAGTATGGAGCCACGTGAAGGTTCAAATTCGGACGACTTGAATTATGGTTCTTCTCCACACCTAAATTTTTGTAAGACTAATTGCACTTACAATTTTATTGATATTATGTTAACATGGTTGCCATCACGATCAGAATGTAGGTTTTGACTCCAACACGAGGCACTGCGAAGTATACAACAAAAAAAGACAACAAAAAAAGACAACAAAAAAGTCAGCTAAACCCTCCGTCACGAGAAAGGTACGGACAACATTTTTGATTTCATGAAAAAATATGAAAAAAGCTAAATTTCGACATTAAGGTGTCGAAAATATGTCCCTAAATTCGACACCTTAATGTCGAAATTTAGTATATTGGGACTAATTACAAACAGTTAAATTTCGACACTAAGGTGTCGATTTTGTGTGCACAAACTCGACACCTTAGTGTCGAAATTTAATTGTTTGTAATGAGTCCCAATGTACTAAATTTCGGCATTAAGGTCTCGAATTTATGGACATATATTCGACACCTTAATGTCGAATTTAGTATATTGGGACTAATTACAAACAGTTAAATTTTGATACTAAGGTGTCGATTTTGTGTGCATAAAGTCAACACCTTAGTGTCGAAATTGAACTTTTTCATATTTTTTTTAACTTTCTATTATCCAATTAATTTTTTTTCAATATTCATTTTTTTATAGAAAAAGGCTAATGCGAAGACGCAGTTTATTGTCCAAATTCATCTAATGTTTCAAGAATATGTACAAGACATCAAGAACATCGCATCAGATAGTCATTGTGGATTTCGGGTAGTTGCATCTATGGTAGGATTGGGCGAAGAAAATTGGGCACAAGTAAGACGTGACATGCTCACTGAACTGAAAAGGAATCATGACATTTACATAAAGAGTTACAAAGTATGGGCCACCATAGAGGAGTTGGTAGCTATATTGGACTGTTGGGTTTCACCTGCCGATCGACAATATTGGATGACATTACCTTATATGGGCCATATAATTGCCCATGCTTACAACATTGTACTGTGGTCCAGTATTTCTCAAAATATCAATGCCTTACATTTCTTCCACTTTCGAGCGATCCCGTTCCTGTTGAGATGCGGCAAGAGCATGGCCTAGCATTCGTGAACAATAACCATTTTGTACATGTCGTCTTGAAGAACAATTGCCCTATGCCTCCTATCGTAGATCATTGGACACGGTACCACGAGCCCAAGGCAGAGGGTTGGAAGACATCCGATACCGAGGATAGGATTGCGACTTTTAGAGGTTTAGTTAGTTCAAAACGTAGCACTCCGCTCAAAATTTTGTAAGCGACATGCTCCTCAAAATCTGGTATTAACTCACGAATTTCTGGACCTATCGAGCTTGGCGATGCCGTTTGGCTACTGGACCCACCCACTTCAGTAGTCGAAGTGGCATGTGGCTCCGGTACAACGACATGTGAATCCTGTGAATCACTACGTCGTTTTCGGGTACGATGGCGCGGGAGGGGAGGAGCTGAGGAGGACGAACTGTGCATTTCCTCTTTCGATGGAAAGCGGTTTATCGTACACGAGCATCCTCTACAAAAAACAAAAAACAACTACATTTATTAAAAAAAAAAACAATTAAATTTCGACATCTATATGCCGATTTCTGACCATAAAAATCGACACCTTGGTGTTGATTTTTATGAGTGTTTCTCGACATCTTGTAGATGTCGAACCCTCATCAAAAAATCGACATCTTGGTGTCGAATTGGATGATAAGAAATCGACTTCTTTAAAATGTCGAGAAACCTTCAATAAAATCGACACATGTCGAATCATAGCATACAAAATCGACTTGCAAATGCCGAATTTTTCCTTTGAAAAACGACATGTGCTGGTCGAATGAAAATGAAGAACAAATCAAAAATCTGCTCTCCAGACAACAATTCATCAACGAAAGCTTCTTAATGTCATTTTAACATAATGAAACTATGGATTTATCAAATTTAAATAACCCTTTTCGAAAATTTCAAACAAAGTTCATAAATACCTGCGGCGGCGGCGACGTTGCTGGGCAGGTTTGGGTCACTCATGATTGTGAGCGGCGGGGCTGCGGCGGCGGCGATCGATGGTGG
The DNA here is from genome assembly GCF_056151865.1 of Erythranthe guttata. Classification (NCBI taxonomy): domain Eukaryota; kingdom Viridiplantae; phylum Streptophyta; class Magnoliopsida; order Lamiales; family Phrymaceae; genus Erythranthe; species Erythranthe guttata. The sequence continues at coordinate 8,464,126 of NC_142540.1, forward strand.
AGCTTGGGCGGCGGAGCTTAGGCGGCGGAGCTTGGGCGGCGGAACTTTAACGGCGGTGTTTTTTTTTTTTTAGTTTTTTTTTCCCTCATTATTTGTATTTGGTCTTACATGAGAAAAAAAAGGCAATTTAACTTATGGGTATATTTGTCATTTCCTCTTAATAAAATAGAATCTTCTGGAATCTTTTTTTAATTTGGTCTTGCACAAGTGAAATTAATATTGCATATAGCCGCAGCCTAATATATATATATATATACATTCACACGAAAATCCTACCCTTTAAAAAAAAAACAGAAGTTAATGGATATTATTTATTTATTTATTTTACGCAATAAAGTAGAAAATCTAATTTGGGTCGGGTTTGAACGGAATTGTATTCATATTTTAAGTAGCCCATTACGCATAATAAAAACTGATTTTTAATAAAAAATAAGAGGCCCATAAATACACATCAGAACCACAGGCACAGCCGTTAGATCATTATCGAAAATGCCAATCCAACCATTGGTTTTAGGGCACGGTCTTTGTAAAAACCCTCAACCCACCGCAGGCAAAGTTTTCGACTGTGAATTCCCGCATTTGGCTTCCACCATTTTCAACCGGCCCTAAAAGCTTGAATCGAAGAGGCTAAGAGACGGCGCCGCCGCTGTCCACCTCGACATAGCCACTGCTACCAGTGCTACGTCTTGGCCCTCGTTTTTGCATCTCTTCCTCTCATACACCTAGGGTTTCGTCTGTATTTTGTTGTTTCTATTAGCTGAGAGAAAGAAATAGAGAAATGGCACCCAAGGTATCAAAGGCCGACAAGAAAATCGCATACGACAAGAAACTGTGCAATTTGCTGGATGAGTACACGCAGGTGTTGGTGGCGGTGGCGGACAACGTGGGGTCCACTCAGCTCCAGAACATTCGGAGCGCGCTAAGGGGAGATTCGGTTGTTCTGATGGGTAAAAATACTATGATGAAGAGGTCGATCCGAATCCACTCTGAGAACACTGGAAACAAAGCTATTCTCGCCCTAATTGATCTCCTTGTTGTAAGTAACAAGTCCCCCCTGTTGATTGATTGATTTTGGTGGTGGTTTATTTATGTATGTATAGTAATTGGGTAGAATCAATTATTAGGTAGAATCTTTCTTACTGCTGTTGTTTTGGTTTGCTATGAATGATTGGACGACTACAGGGGAATGTTGGACTAATCTTCACTAAGGGTGACTTGAAGGAAGTGACTGAAGAGGTTGCCAAGTTCAAGGTGAATTCATTTCTTTTTATTGCCTGCCTCTCTCTATATATTGCTGTCAAGTTAACTAGTTAATGTATCTGTTTCGTGTTGTGATCTATGTATGTCTGTGTGGTTGCTGTTATGTTTATCTTTATTGACTTCTGTACATGGATCGATTTTGTCGTGTTTATCTTCTGTTGTTAAATATGTCTGAAGTTCAGTTCTCGTTCCTGCTATTGTTATGTATTATTATGCATCAGCTTTAGGCTAACCCTGTATTTTTTGTCTTATTCGAACTCGAACCGAATGTTGTAGACTAGGGAAGAACTTGATGGTTTTAATGGTGTTCTGTTTTGGATGAGTTGTCTGTAATTTCTAAACATTCTGATCCAATATGGAAGATGAAATATAGAAAGAAAAGTTGTCTTGTTGATATATAAGTATTCGTTTATAACATATAAGCTTTCTCAAAACAGGTTGGAGCACCTGCTCGTGTTGGTTTGGTAGCCCCGATTGATGTCATTGTCCCACCTGGGAATACGGGTCTCGATCCGTCACAGACATCTTTCTTCCAGGTACTTACTAACGAAATCATTTCCGATTTTGTTTCCTCTTTCTTTATAATTCGTGTGATAATACTGAATAATGTTGTATGTATGTATCCGTTCGTGTGTAGGTTCTTAACATTCCCACTAAGATTAACAAGGGTACTGTCGAAATCGTAACCCCTGTGGAGCTCATCAAAAAGGGTGACAAAGTGGGTTCCTCTGAAGCTGCACTTCTTTCGAAACTCGGAATCAGGCCATTCTCTTATGGTCTAGTTGTCACCAAGGTTTACGACAACGGTTCCGTTTTCAGCCCTGAGGTGCTTGACTTGACCGAAGATGACCTAATTGGCAAGTTTGCTATGGGTGTTTCCATGGTCACCTCGTTGGCTCTAGCCATCTCTTACCCAACCCTAGCTGCTGCACCCCATATGTTCATCAATGCCTACAAGAATGTCTTGGCTGTCGCCGTTGCTACTGATTATTCCTTCCCACTTGCCGATAAAGTCAAGGAGTATCTTGCTGTAAGTATCATTCTATTCTGTTACATTTGTCATGTAAATAGAATTTGTTGTCTGATATTTGAATGTGGTTGTGGTGTTTTATACAAACCAGGACCCTAGCAAGTTTGCTGTTGCAGTCGCTGCTCCTGTTGCTGCGGGGTCGGGTGCTGCACCTGCTGCTGCTGCCGTCAAGGAAGAGGAGAAGAAAGAAGAACCTGCTGATGAATCTGATGATGACCTTGGTTTCAGTCTTTTCGATTAAGTTTAATGTTTGTGCCGTTTAATGACTTTCCCGTTGATGTTAGTTTTCAAAGTTTCTCGACTATATTTTTATTCAAGACCATATTTTGCAGTTATATGTTTTTAGATATTATTGCATTTTTGCTTATTTTATGATTATTTTTTATTGATGTTGATTTGCATTGCGTGAAGAAACCCGACCGCAACTATTTGTGTGAAGAAACCCGACCGCAACTATTTGCTATGTGCTTAATATATTTGTACTTTTCAGGTAAATGACTTATCTAGAACATGTATGCATGCGAATTGCAATAAGGCTGCGGCTATATGCAATACTCATTCCACTTGTGCAAGACCAAATTAAAGAAATATTCCAAAAGATTCCATTTTATTAAGATGAAATGAAAAATATACCCATAAATTAAATTGGCTTTTTTTTTTCTCATGCAAGACCAAATACAAATAATGAGGAAAAAAAACAAAAAAAAAAATATACAAACCCTACCTACGCCCACCTTCTTCGCCTCCCAAGCTCCACCGCCGGTTGCCGCCGCCGCCAACCCCGCCGCTCACCATCATGAGTGACCTAAATCTGCCCAAAAAAAGAGGAAAAACAAATTAAATAATTTGAAACTGGTAAAAATCGACACCAAGGTGTCGAAAAACTATGCTACAAATCGACACTTAAGCGTCGAACTTCATAGGTAAAAATCGACATTGACATTTCGAATTTATAGCACAAATTCAACATTGCCAAATGTCGAATTTTATACCTCAAAATCGACATATATAAAATGTCGATTTTTACCTATAAAATTCGACCTGTACATGTCGAATTTGTTTGCGCGAGATTTTTTTTGGAAAAACGATATTCTAGCTAAAAAAACCCATAAATGCATACCTTCTTGGGTTCTTCCACCGTAGAATCTTCTATTTTGATGTCTTCTGACTCCATACTTGCCATCTTTGTAAGATTTTTGAGTCTTGATGATTTTGAATGTTTAGGTTTTGTAGGTTTATGGAGGAGGAATGAGAAAGGTCTTGTGGGTTTTGGAAGATGGAGAAGATGAGAGTTGGTCTTGTAGTTTTGTGGTCTTGTGATATGGTTTTTTGTGTTTTTGAATTTTTGGTCTTGCACATTTGGAATCTTCTATTTTTTTAATAAGTAAGGGTATTATAGTATTTATACATTGAAAATTTTAATTTGGTCTTGCACAAGTGGAATTAGTCTTGCATATAGCCGCACCCTTGCAATAATTGTGATTTTATAAGTGATGTGGTCTTCAATATTGAGTTTGTGGCCCAGTAGGTAAATAATTTGTAGGCCCATTGGGTTGGCCCAATTAGGCATATCATTAATAAGCTTTAAATATGATTGAATGCATGCAATATTGACTTGAATTTATATTGCACCTTTAACCTAGTCCAACTTGTTAACGTGATAGATAAGTAGATAACCTTCCAATCAAATACAAATTTTAATACAACAAGAAAAGTATTTAATTTTTGATAACCGAGTTTGGACAAAATCATTGAACTAAGAGGTCTGGAATTGTTCTATGCTACATTGGTGGATATTTATTACCCATAAGCACACAAACATTAACTTGTATTTGTGTGGAGATCAACGGAAAACATAGAATTAAACCAGTCCCAAAAAGAATTAAAAAAGAAAAAAGGAGGCTACATTAAATTTAATAAATAAACGTGAATTGTAATTCAATAATATCGGCTGGGGCATACAATAAATTCTTCAAAGTCCAATTATTTTTCGAAATTCAAATGTCTTGAGAGAGTTAGAGAGTATGAGAGAGAATTTCTAAACAAAAAAAATAAATGAAAAAAATTCCGCTGCATTCAGTAAAAGTCCCGCTGCAAATAGCATTACCCTTTACCAAAAATTCGATAAAATCAACCATAAATATATGTGTTGAATTAATTTTGAAAAGAAACTTGCAAAAGACAACAATAAAAGATGAATATTTATAAATTCCCCAATATTATTGAAAATTGAATCACCGTCCATCAAGACAAGCCCTAAAAAACAAAATGTGGTATAGATAGGATCATCAAATTAATCAACTCACAAACTTTTAAAATTTAGACAATCTGCTAAACGCCTCTGAGCATTAATATCCTTTTCAAATTAGGACGGTCGTATTTTCGTTAAGTCTATCGACCATCTTAATTAGTTAGAGAGCTTAGATGGAAAGAACATAGTCATTTGAAACTGAAAATACCGTATTATCATATATATAACTCATCAGGCATCAAAATCACATTCATTCCAAAGAAAATGGCGTCTCTCCGACTATCCCGCATCTACCTACTAGCCTCATGCCGCCGACCCGACCCGACCGCCCAAACTCCGCAACATAATATCGTTGAAAAATATTATTTTCAATCCAAATTTTCCAACTAAGTTATCATTTTCCAGTCTCTGTCGTTGTCTATTTTCAGTCTAAACTCTGTAACTAAGTTTTCTAGTTTTCAGTCTAAATAACTGGGTGTTAGCTATACAAAATATTTTTGAGGAAGTTTTAACCAATTTTTTCTTTGAGTCTTCCCTTTCGTTTTGTTGTCTTTGAAAAATATGATGGCCTAAAACTGCAAAGGCTATGACCTAGAGTATGAGCAGCTCCGAATCTTGCCTCCTTCTTTGGCGTTGTTTGCCTTCCACATAAAAGGAAGAGTTTTCGCTCCAGGCCTGTCATCCAGGGATCTCCTTCCGTTCGTCCACTCGGGGATGAGCCCTACAAGACTGAGGTTGGCTAAATCATAAGATTTTTAGCTCGCTATTGCGAATTTTCCTAAATGAGTCACACGCGATTACTGCTCAGGAGGAGCCGAAGCATGCAACATGTATGAATGAATTGAATCGTAAGACTTAAATCGTAAATGATAAGATTTTAAGCTCGGTATTGCGAATTTTCGTAAAAATGAGTCACACACGTTTACGGCCGAAGAGGAGTCGAAGCATGCTGCTTTTGTGGCGGATATTTCGGATATTGCAAGAGAGATCCACTTTGGGGTCAAATTTGCAATTTGGGTGGAGCGGCTACGAAGATGGAATAAGTACATGGGTGATTCTGCAATTTTCAAAACTATTTCAGCAAGGGAGATGGATTTCCAGAAATTACAAATTAACCCCCACCTGGGGGCATTTCTGGTTTAAGGACCAAAAATCGTAAAATTTGATTGATTTGTTGATATTTAAGATTTATTTTAACATTTGAATCTACATATATATGAATGAATTGAATCGTAAATCATAAGGTTTTATGCTTGGTATCGCGAATTCTCGTAAATGTGGCGGAAATTTTGGATATTGAAAGAGAGATCCACTTTGGGGTCAAATTTGCAATTTGGGTGGAGCGGGGTAGGAAGATTGAGTAAGTATAAGGGCGATTCTGCAATTTTTAGAACTGTTTGAGCCAGGGAGGTGGATTTTCAGAAATTACAAATTGTCCTCCACTTGGGGGGCATTTCCGGTTTAAGGACCAAAATTAAAAATAGTATATAATATAGGGACAAAAACTGTAATTATCACAAGCTTATTATAAATAATATAATACATTAAAGTTTTCCTAAATCGTAAAATTTGATCGATTTGTTGATATTTTAACTTTTGAATCGACTTAGGTATGAACGAATTGAATCGTAAGATTTGGATCGTAAATGATATGATTTTGTACTCGATATTAGTCGAAGCATACTGCGTTGGTGGCGGATATTTCGGATATTGCAAGAGAGATCCAATTTGGAATCAAATTTGCAATTTGGGTAGTGCGGCGGGGAAGATGGAGTAAGTATAGGGGTGATTCTACAAATTACAAAATTATTTCAACCATGGAGGTTGATTTCCAAAAATTACAAATTGACCCCCACTTGGGGGCATTTCCGGTTGAAGGACTAAATTAAAAGATGGTATATTATTAAATTAAAAATGGTATATAATATAGGGACTAAAATTGTAATTATCACAAGTTCATTATAAATAATATAATAAATTAAAGGTTTCCTAAATCGTAAATCGTAAAATTTGTTGATATTTAAGATTTATTTAACTTTTGAATCCACTTAGGTATGAACGAATTGAATCGTAAATCATAAATTTTAAACTCGGTATTACGAATTTTCGTAAATGAGTCACACACGATTATAGCTGAGAAGTCGAAGCATACTGCGTTGGTGGTGGATGTTTCGAATATGGCAAGAGAGATCCCTTTGGGGTTAAATTTGCAATTTGGGCAGCACGGATGGGAAGATGGAGTAAGTATAGGCGTGATTCTGCAATTTTCAAAACTGTTTCAGTCGGGGAGGTAGATTTGTTGTCTTAAATATCAACAAATCGATTAAATTTTATAATTTACAACTTAGGAAAACTTTAATTTATTATATTATTTATGTAAACTTGTGATAATTACAGTTTTTGTCCCTATATTGTATACCATTTTTAGTTTTGGTCCTTAAACCGGAAATGCCCCAAGTGGAGGTCAATTTGTATTATCTTAAAATCCACCTCCCTGGCTCAAACCGTTCTAAAAATTGCTGAATCACCCCTATACTTACTCCATCTTACCCGCTCACCCAAATTGCGGAATCACCCCTATACTTACTCCATCTTCCTATAGTGCGACAAAATATTTCGTCAGCCTCCGATTATTCTTCACGCATATATACCCATCCTGAGAATATAATACACATTGATTTAATTTAATTATTTATCTATTTCAAAAAAAAATTAAATTAACAAATTTGTATAGGAACATGATAACTTACTTGACATGAAGATCTACCGGGGAGAAAAATGTCAGGTGATTTTGTTTGCTTTGTGGATTTACGGTTGTCGTGATTTTCATTCTTTAGCAGCAAATGACTCTTCCCAGTTATGATTGATTCAATACATTTACGAGCTAAACCAACTTCACCACCTATCGAAATATACAAATTTCAATTTATTTATTTAAAAAAAAAAAGGAAAATTCGACATAAGATAAAAGAGACTGAAAAAATGGCGTATGGCCCCTTATTCGTTTAATGTGATCTTCATATAGCGCATACTCATCTTCCATAGTGCAGATTTGAGAACACTGCCGCAACAAATATAAATTACGACACAATACTTATTACATTATAAATTTAATCCATTTAAACTAAAAAAAAAACATTACCAGTTGTTGCCTTTTCCGATAAAAAAATTGCCAAGGCATTCTGCAAATCTTCCAAATCCTGCACGTTTTTCACTTCCGTATTATTTGTCGCCTCAAATTGAACAAGTCAATTCTCTTTTACAGCAATCCCAGTTTGATTATCGGACAAGATTTCCATGTCATCATAGAACACGACAACATGAGCAGATCTGCAGTCAATGTATTTCCACTAAGTAATAAGAAAATTTAGTTGAAAATTAGTGCAAGAAAAGAAAATGATAAACGTTTCTGTAAACCGAAGAGAAACAACAGCCATCAAAGACTTGAAATTACGAAGAAAAAAAAAAGATCTTTTAAAGTATTCCAGAAGCAAACTACCAGAAGAATTTCCCCCGATTTTCTCGCGAGCATTATGTCAATTTAGAACCGACGTATTATAAAGTATGAACACGCCTGAAAGTCATTAATCAGTCTGGACATTAATATAAAGAACTAAAACTAATCTCCGTTTGTCTGAATGGAAGGAATGGAGCAAACCTTGAAACTCGTACCTCCATATGTATGGTTGGAACGTGACAATCAAAGAGAGACAATCAACAGTGTCGAGGAAGAAGAGAGCAATCGTGTGGGTGGAGAAAAGCCGCTACCACCATCGAAGAAAGACAATAACAGTATCGAGGAAGAAAAAAGCAAGCGTACGTGTGGGTAGAGAAGACGACCTTCAATGTTTCATCACTAATCTCCTTCTCGATTAGCGACCAGACGCCTTTGGTGGCGGAACCAAACTGAAGCAAACAGTTCTCCCTCTTCGAGTCGATCAACAAGACAACAACCTTTGATATTGAACAACTTTCTATGGTCGGAAAATATTTATTTGCATCTAAAGCTTTAGGGATATCACAGGCATTTTTATTGATTTTTCGGTTTCTGAAAGTTCGTTTTCGTTAACATTGAACTCAAGTGACTGGTTTTCGCTGGTAAATTTCATGAATGGGATAAAATTTGGTCTGAGTAACAGAGCAAGCTTAGAGAAGGGGACGAAATCGAGGAATTTTAGTTCGGGTTTTTGTTTCCTATGGTAGTAGTTGTAGAGCACAACAACTGCTATGAGCATCATCGTCCGGAGGGTCATTAATGGAAACCCTCCCTAGGGTCGTCCGGAGGGTTTCTATAAATGCCTAAACCACATCTCTATCTCTCAGCTAGACTGCCAGCGGTGGTGGATGTGACCAATAATAGCAGCAGTCTGTTACGAATAACAACCATGACGAGGAAGCTGCTTCATCTACGAATCTATACCAGTTTTTTGCTTTAAATATTCTGGCATGAGTTTTGCTATTTCACTTGCATGAAATATCTCTGTTCATACATCAACAACGTCAAGACTTATTTATTGATAAAATTCTCGAGAAAAGCTTATATATTTCTCCGTATCTGTATATTACTAACTTCACGTTACATCATATATATATATATATATATATATATATATATATATATATATATATATATATATATATATATATATATATATATATATATATATATATATATATATGTGCGGCTCAGAGACTTCAACCCTAGTTATACAGCTTTTCTGTAAGAAAGGAAATAACCAAAGATAAAGCTAAAAAGAATATATATCGTGATTTGGGAAAATCTGCCAATACTCCCCCTCAAGTGGGTGCATGAGGATTACGAGTGCCCAACTTGCAAAGAAAGTAGTCGAACTGTGGCTTTCCAACAACCTTGGTGAAACTATCGGCCAATTGTTCATCTGTACGTATGTAGTGTGTAGAGATAAGGCCATCTTTTAGAGCATTTCGAATCGAATGATAATCAATCTCTATATGTTTTGTTCGTTCATGAAACAACGGATTAGCTGCGATGTGCATCGCCGCCTGGCTATCACAATGAAGTTGTATGGGTAATGTATGTAAAATACCAAACGATTTTAGCAACCCCTTTAACCAGTTCAACTCACAAGTTGTCGTTGCCATGACCGATACTCAGCTTCTGCAGATGACCTCGATATAGTATGTTGTTTCTTGGTCTTCCTAGACACCGGAGATGAACCAATGAGTACAAGATACCCTGTCAATGACCGACGAGTAATGGGACAACTCGCCCAGTCGGAATCGCAATAGGCAAACAACTGGAGAGCACTATCCGCGCGGAGCATGATGCCTAGACCAGGTCGACCTTTCAAATATCGAACAACACGAAGTGCAACCTGTTAGAGTAGGTGACCAACAAGCCAACTTGTGGCTGTGGTCTTTCCATTTATTATTGTAATAAACAAACCTTTTTAGTATTAATGATAGAACACCTTGGCATTCTATATCTTTGTCCCTTTGTCACAAGCATAGATACAGTCCCTACAGTTATTACAAGTACCAGTAATTGATCGTTAGGATCGTGAGATATTTACTTTAGTATTATAACTGTTAAACGTGTTCCTAGTCGAAGGGTTACGCTACCAATGATGATATCGGCCTTTCCCATTAAGAGACTAGCACTTAATGTATGTGTACTGCATCTCATCAGTAAACGGTATTGTGATATCGGCATGCATAAGTGGGTGCTCGCAAGTTGACGAGTTCAATAAACTCCTTCTCCCTAGAAATCTCTAAGTGGTTCTCAATAATCGAGTAGAGATATCTATGGTATAGTTGTACACCATTAGTCCTTATGACCTAGACATCACCGTGACTTCACTAGAGGACCAGCTATATCGTGACCTCTCCCTCATTCCACCGAGGACCACCCCAAGGGCCAGTGTTCGTGTAGTCCGAAATCTAGTGGGAGGTCTGTGCATTGTAGTCGGGGATTCGATCACTAGAATAGTCTTGGATATCCTGTGTGTTCTCATAGTTTGTAATCTCTAAGTCTCGGCCCAGAGCTGACTAAGTGATGATTAGAGAATTCGATTCTCTAAGTCATGCACGTAACGATTACAACACTTAGAATGATCGCACAATCATTGAACTACTAAGGAGGTCTCGATGAACCAATGCCTCTAGTTCAATCGGGACATATGAATCGAAGGGATCGTACTGTACACTAACTATATCAAAAGGTTCTTGCAGACACTTCATTTGTATCTAGGGAATCATGACGCGTAGTTGCTAGACGCCAATCTTGATTCGTTGGGTGATTAAGGTGAAACGAGCTTCATCTTAATCGTAGATCTAAGGGACGAGTTTTGACCTCAAAGGGTTGTGGGCCCACGGCTAGCTTACACCTGAACCATCGAGGGTCACACTGCTCGTGCACATGAGATCTTTGAATAAACTGTCAAAGGTAAAAACGTTTTATCTTTGCATGATTGGAAGTCAATAAAATTGGGTCCAACATTCGTAATTTGGAATTATGAATGAGAATAAGAAAAGGAAAAGAATAGGCGAACATCTTAGCGGACTTTCTAAATCGAGAAGTTTCCAAATTTAGAAAGTGCAGTGAATTAGGGTTTCCACTTTTAGGAAGTTGGAAATTGAGAATTGGCACTCGTAATGACTAGGACATTATAATGATTCCGAAAATGTAATTGTTACAATTTTACGATCATCGAATTGAGAGAGACGAGCGTGTAAAAGAACTAACGAACTTAAGTTGTTGGGCCCAGTCCAACTTAAGCCCGTTAGGGTTTTAAACAAGACACTATAAATACTTGATTTATAGGTCTTGCACAAAAAACAACTCACACACGAAATCCTAGCCGCTCCCTCTCTCTCTCGGCCGATCTCCTCCATGGCCACCACTGCCGTCGTCGCCGTGTCTAGTGCCACGTTTTAGTAGATCGAAGTATACGAGGTGAAATCCGAGAGGAGGAAGATCGTAGAATCGAAGAATCGAGGAGCAGCCCCCGAGCCGACGACGCACGCGCCTCCACGCGCCGCCCGAAGACAGCGCGTGAGCCACACGCACCGCCGTACCCGCACCGCCGCTGCTACCGCTTTGCCGTTGCTGCCCCGGATTGCACGAATTGGTTTCCGTGGCAATCTAGCTTCATTAAGTGCGCCTACCTCACGCTTCAAGAGGTGAAGTTTCGAGTCCGTTGCCGTTCAATTCGGTTTTAATTAAATTAAATATGCATGTTCGTTTAGTAAGTATATTGTATGATTTTATGTGACTACATGAAATTGTTTATTTACTGCAAGCATGATTATTTGATTTAATGCGAGCATGTTAGTTGATTTAATTTCGATTAATTAATTCGCATGTATGTTGTTTTTAATTTCGCTGGAAGCGCAAAGGTACGCAATTAATCGTTTTCAATTATCATGTATGTGTTTATGTGTTTTAAATTCGTTTAATTCGCATAAAATTTTTGTTTTCCGCTGCGTACACGTGTCTGATTCCTAACACAGCCTCCCAGTGACGAGTCTGTGGAGCTTGCATGAATTGAGCCAAAATATGTACCGAATAACACAACTCCGATCGAGTAATAGTTAAGTAAATCAATCGACCAACCAGTCGCCGATATGCCTCGGGGTTAGGAATAAATTCATTATTATCGAGAGCAAGGCCATGGTTTTGCTCTAATGGGATATTGGCAGGCTTTGCACCAAGAAACCCGGCCTTGGAAATAATATCCAATGCATACTTGCGTTGAGACAAAAAAAATACTCACGATTATTCCCTGCTATAATTAAATCATCCACATATACAAGTATGACCAAGAATACTCCATGTCTCATTGTGAATAAAGAATAATCCGAATAAGAATGGGAAAATCCATAAGACAACAATGCGCTAGATAATTTTGGGAACCAATTTCTTGGTGCCTGACGTAAACAATATAACGACTTGCGCAAACGGCATACCTTATGAGGAGAAGAACTGAGAAAGCCAGGGCGGTCGCATGTATACTTCCTCAGCCAAGTCACCATGGAGAAAAGCATTTCGGACGTCCATTTGATGGAGTTCCTAATAGTCATGTATAGCTGCCAAAGCTAATACTACCCGAACGGTTCCCATCTTGGCTACCGGTGCAAAGGTTTCATGATAATCAATCCCTTCTTTGTGCATGTTCCCTAAAATCACCAGGCGAGCTTAGCGTTCAACCGTGCCATCGGAATTATATTTTATCTTATACACCCATTTGCAACCAATGGGTTTCTTACCCCGTGGCAAAGTCACAACAGACCAAGTTCCATTGTCTTCAAGAGCTTGAATCTCTTTTTTCATAGCCTGACGCCATTTATCATCTTTCACTGCATCGGAAAAACGTGTTGGCTCGAAACCTACACTCACGGCTGCAAGAAATTTTCTGTGTTGCACAGTGAACTTATTACAACAAGCATAATTAGCTATGGGATACGGAGTACCTGAGGAACTGTGAGTAAGCGGTGGCACCGAAACGGGATCAAGAAGACGTGTAGTGTGACAAATGTAACCTGTTAAGTGACTGGGTGCCTTGTGAGTACGAGTAGGACGTGTTTTATGGGTTGTTGCTGCTGCATCACCCTCGTCATTCGAAGTAGGACGTGTTTTCTGGGTTGTTGTTGTTGCATTACCCTCGTCGCTTGAACTCCCCCTGTCAACGGTGTTAATCAATTTTCTCCGTATCATCTAATGTCTCAGATGTAGAAATCAAAGCAGAATCTAAAAATTCTGGACTACCCAATTCCTCATTTCGCAACTCATTTTCCTTATCATCAGAATTATTCGTTGTACATGCAAAAGAAAATTCATTTTCGCTAAAAACAACATCCCTAGAGACAAACAACTCCTTAGTCTCCAAATCGAACAAACGCCAACCCTTCTTTCCATAAGGATATCCCACAAAAATGCATTTCCGACCGCGAGAAGCAAATTTATTGGAATCTCGCTTTCTAGCGAAACACAAACACCAAATGTCCGAAATAAATCATAAGAAGGAGGATGCCCAAAAATTAATTCATATGGAGTCTTACCACCCAAAACACAAGATGGAACACGATTAATAAAAAAATCGGCATTTAAGATGCACTCCCCCCAAAATCTAATAGGAAGTTTGGCTTGAAACCTTAAGGCACGAGCTACATTGAGTATGTGCCGATGCTTCCGTTCAACACGTCCATTCTGTTGCGGAGTACCAACACACGATGTTTGGTGCAAAATACCATTAGTTTCAAAATATTCTTTTAGACATGTAAACTCTGTTCCACTATCACTTCTCACTGTTTTAATAACTTTGCCAAATTGCCGATTCACCATAGCACAAAAATTTTGCAAAATACCAGAGACTTCTCTGTTCTCAATTAACAAATAAATCCAAATAGACCGAGAAAATCATCAACAATGGTCAAGAAATATACTACTCCACAAGTAGAAGGAGTAAGATAAGGCCCCCACAAGTCACAATGAATCAATGAAAATAACTTAGTAACTTTATCATCACTTAAAGGAAAAACATGTCTTGTTTGTTTGGCACGAAGACAAATTTCACAATTCTTAAATATTCCACCACTTGTGTCAAAAAGTAAAATTGGGAGAAGACCCGACTAGACGAAATGAGGGATCCCTCGACCGTGGCCTCCCCCTCTGACCGAGCCTTTACTGCCTCCACGCCCCAACCCTTTCGGACGATTTCCCCACCAGTCTGGGTACGGACGACTTGGAAGCAACGACTTTCGTCATGTCCCACTCGACCACAGTGGTTGCACAGTTCAGATTTGTCTCGCGTAACATTTGGGCCAGCCCAAACTTTGCTTTGGGCGAGGTAGGCGACTACATCACTCCTATCATCTTCCTGAAATATTTAGCAACTGAGTGGCCTCTCTGTTTGCAGTTTCCCAACTCAGTCTTCAAGTGATTGATTTTCGGCCCATTCGCGACCGCAAATCTCAACTGCAAGTCTTCCAAGAGTTCTTGAGCGGTTTCCTGATAAGTAATTGTTGATCGAAGCGTTGGTTCAATGGTATTAAAGAACCAAGAAATAAGCATGGAATATATCATCCACCAATCGTCAATTTTAGGGTCTTTCTCAGTAGGTTGAGTAACGGTCCCATCGACGAAACCCAATTTCTTCTCTGCCCGTAACGCAACTCTCTTAGCTTTCGCACAGTCCTCATAATTCGAACCCTTCAACTGAACATGAGTTATGAGGCTTCCAAGGTGATCTGCCGAGCTCAAGGTGTACGGTGTGATACCGCCTTCAACTTTATTCTTTGTATCGTTCATGGTTGCAAATTAAAAAGGAAAAATAATTGCCTCAATTGTATGGGTCTGATTCCATGATAAAATTCTCGAGAAAAGCTTATGTATTTCTGTGTATCTGTATATTACTAACTTCACGTGACATCATATATATATGTGTGGCTGAGAGACTTCAACCCTAGTTATACAGTTTTTCCGTAAGAAAGGAAATAACCAAGATAAAGCTAAAGAGAATATATATCGTGATTTGGGCAAATCTGACCAAATCTGCCAATAATTTTGAAACCTGGTCAATTAGCATCCCAAAATTCTATGATATACGAGGTCGAACAATGGCTCCCTCAATCAAACAGTGCCCACACTCTTGTTTTTTTTCTTTTGAAAATGAAAAACACGGTCAGGCTCCGAGCACACGTGGATTGATTACCTGCAGATGACGTGGAGCCAGCACATGGAGCAGATAAACCTTATGTATGGAAAAAAAAAAGAAAAAAAAAAACATAATTGTGTATGTATTATATATGATGTTGTGATGAAAATTACAGCCATGGGCTGAGAATAAAAATAATAAGGACATAGATCAAAATCTGAAAATGAAAAGGGAGAAAAAACAATTGATCGAATGAGAGGTGAATTTGAGTGTAATGGTATTAACCGTTTTTTAATAATTTCTTAATGCAACCTAAAACAACGTCGCAACATTTGTAGAATCGCTATCGTTATTCCAATCAAAACACGTTTTTTGTTTAAAGCTGGAATCACCAAAACGCCGCCGTTTTGATGATTGTGCATGGAGCACACACTTTCTTCATGATTTAAGGTATCAGAGTGCTCCCCAAGCCTTCTCCGGAGTTTTACTATTTAAAGACCAACATTTTCTACATTATGTTTTTATGCTTTTATCATATTACTTAAGTTAGGTAGAGTAGTGTAGCTGTGATGGAGTTTTTGTTCAGTTTGTAGTGAATTTCCTCACTTTTTCATCAATACAACTCTACCTTATTTGCAGTGAATTATCATCTTTATTTTTATAAATCAGTATATTTATAACATTTGAGAGGTTAGGCAAACAATAATCAAAGAAAGGCCGACCTAACTACAAGTCTACAATGCTACATATACATGAGACAGACGAGAAGAACATGAGGAGGAAGAATATTGAATCAATAGGAGAGCAATTGGGAGAGTTGGAGAAAATCCGGTCCCAAAATTATGAGTCGATAATTGATGTGCTATCTAAGCCCAGATCTGATCGAAGACGGCAGAAGTCTGCAATTGGAGGAAAAATGTGGTGGGTGGATGGGCCAAAAGAAAAAGAGAAAGAAATGTACCTAAAGAAAAAAAAATGGCAGATCACCATATATATGCTTAATATATATATATATATATATATATATATATATATTAGTAATAGTAATAACAATAACCTTTTAACCTTTTATATATATATAAAAGAAGAAGAAGAAGAAGAAGAAGAAGAAGAAGAAGAAGAAGAAGAAGAAGAAGAAGAAGAAGAAGAAGAAGAAGAAGAAGAAGAAGAAGAAGAAGAAGAAGAAGAAGAAGAAGAAGAAGAAGAAGAAGAAGAAGAAGAAGAAGAAGAAGAAGAAGAAGAAGAAGAAGAAGAAGAAGAAGAAGAAGAAGAAGAAGAAGAAGAAGAAGAAGAAGAAGAAGAAGAAGAAGAAGAAGAAGAAGAAGAAGAAGAAGAAGAAGAAGAAGAAGAAGAAGAAGAAGAAGAAGAAGAAGAAGAAGAAGAAGAAGAAGAAGAAGAAGAAGAAGAAGAAGAAGAAGAAGAAGAAGAAGAAGAAGAAGAAGAAGAAGAAGAAGAAGAAGAAGAAGAAGAAGAAGAAGAAGAAGAAGAAGAAGAAGAAGAAGAAGAAGAAGAAGTGGCTGGCTGAAATTAGAGGTGAACTTTTCTCAAATGGTGCAAAATAGTTTGTGCCTCTCTCTATTAAAACAGAAGTATTGATGGGTTATATCAAGTAGCCATTTGTAAATGTGGTTTGCCCTAGGGCTAGTATATTCTTCATTTTTTTTCTTCTTTTACAAATTCAAATCTTATTACAAATTGGGGAAGTAGGGAAGGGAGTCATGATTTGAACCCTAGACCTCTACTGCAGTAGTAGAGGCTAGGTACCAGACTTGGTAGGCTATTATATTCTTTCACGGGAATAGTTTTTTTCATTATTGTCAGTTTACAAGATTTTACTCCCAGTTAGTTGTGAAAGTTGGATTGAACGAATCGGAATTAAGAGTTTTTACAATATTTTTTTTTTTGGAATTACAAAACTAATTTCAATTTTAATTCCAAAATTTTTGAAATCTAAAATTTCATTCCAATTCCAAAACTTATGGAAACTTCGAAAAATTTCATCATGTAAGTTTTAACATTATGATTTGCATGATATGCTTTATTCGATTTCAATTTAAACACATAATTATGCTTGCTACTTGAGTATACCTTATTGATGAATTTAATCGTTCATAGAATTCGTATGATAGAAAAAAAAAACTTCTTCAACATATGCATGTCCATTCCCAACAGTACATTCATTATAAACGATGTTTTACAACGGTTCTTTTGTTTTTCAATGAGTCTATATTTGTATAATATTCACTATGATTTATCAATATCCGCCTTTAATCTGCGTCTCAATCTTGTCTATTTTTGGGTTTTCTCTTCAAATTTGCCTTCCCTGACCAGCTCCCCATCTTTCACGCAGCGGTCTCTTTTCGAGCTTAAGAAGCAAGCGATTATTTCATGCGAGTTTTTCTCTAAGCAAACTTGTGTATCTTCTTGGGCTTCTTCCTTAGTGGGCTAGTGGCCCAAATTCCTCTTTCCTTCGGACTCTGGCTGAACGGACTCGTTTTCAACGGACTCGTTTTCAGCTCGTTGGCCCGATCTTGCCAAATTAGCCCCCATCAGTGTATATATATATCTACACTTTCTCTCTCATATATATTACCAATTTTCACTAAATACATAAATATGTTTCTTCGTCATTTTTCTCTCGATGCTTTCTCTCTTCTCCATTAATGGTTGAATCTTCAAATATCACGAGAAATTAATCAAAGTACTTATATATTGCTGCAGAAAGAATGAAAAAAAAAATGAGCAGCCAATAAATTAAATCCAAATGTTAGTTAATCTGATATATCATATATCAGCACAAAGTTAGGACAGTCATTTATTTTTTCCATGTATTTGAACTCACATTCACAAAAGCTCTGATTTTCAGGCATGTAAAAGTGGTCCAACTCCTCCCACTTACTATTCTTTTTGTAAAGTTATGTGTATATGCTTGTATGTTGCCAATTGTACTATTAGTGCGTACGGTTAAGTACAACCTAGTACTACAAACATTAATCCTATGAATAATCCTCATTTGTTTTAAAGCAATTCAAATATCACGATCTTGACTTTGATGTTTGACCTCATTATAAGAAGAAAAAGGAAAAAAAGAAATTACTCATCATTTATTTTATTATAATATATATCAGAAATACTCTTTTGAACTTGGTTTTATTTGTAAAACTAAGATATATCTCAATCGACAATAGGACAAATTAAATTCCAAGTATAATATAATCTTTATACATGCATTTTTGACTTTAACAATATTTAGATAAGTTAATTAAACATTTTTTTTCTTCTCGTCGACACTTTGTAAGTTGAGATTGTTACACATGGCCGATTACTGGTCAGTATAAGTTGCAAGCTATTGTCCGAGAATGATAATTTTAATTTATCGAGTTAATATATATATATATATATATATATATATATATATATATATATATATATATATATATATATATATATATATATTTGGTTGCAGTTTTTTTCGTTACAAAAGGAGGAAAAAAAAATTAGGTGTTTTTTCAATAAAGAGAAGGTGCTAGTACTATATACAGTCTATAGACCTCGCATTAAGTAAAAGTATTCAAGTGCAAAGCGACCGGAACCATATTTCGGCAACAACATAAACAATGACTATTATGTTTGGTTGTTAATTTGGTGTGTTTCGATTTTGAAATATTTTTTTCCCTTATGATGATAATATGATAAGTATAAAAAGGAAATATTAAAAATCACAAGTTTTTATCGATGATATAGGTATTAATTTTATAAAAGGAAAAACATAAAATATAGCTAGTTGCTAAGAAAATTATAAAAATGACAAATTTTTCTCATTAAAAAGGTTGGTGGTGGAGCTGAAAAGGCAGCTCTTTAATTTATATATAGTTTTTGGTTGTCAAGTCAAATATCCAAAAGTAAATCTTGGTGAGTGAGTGTTATACTTTTCAGACTTAATTATTTTAATTTATCTTGTGAAAGATAGTGAGTTGAGTGTGTTCTTTTCAAAAGTGTATGTAGCAGCACACCCCAATTTAACCAATTTGAGAAATCATTTTTGAACTATGGAATATCCATACTCTTTTTATTTTTTATATTTTTTGTTAATAAAAGGAATATGCAACCATGCATATTGATGCATTAGGTAAACCTACACTCTCGTATAATAGTTTGTAGATCATACGAGAGACGTAAACAACACAAGGCTAACCATATGGGAAAGCTCGACCTAGCGACCGTTAACAATAGGATTCGAACATGAGTCAATTGACACAGATTCACTTGCTCCAACCTTTAGACCATCCTTGCGGGACTGGAATATGCATACTCTAGATTGTGCCAATTATTTCCAAAGTCCAAACACCACCAAAAACCTCTTTGTGTGTGTGTGAGAGAGAGAGAGAGAGAGAGAGAGAGAGAGAGAGAGAGAGAGAGAGAGAGAGAGAGAGAGAGAGAGATTGAAACAGGTTATGGAATAGGTCCCAAAAAGCCGGTTATGGAATAGGTCCCAAAAATCTTAAGGGACGGTTATGGAATTATTTATTGTTTTTTTCTTAAATAATTGTGTTTATTGGTAGTTCATTTTTATTTGTAAAATCATTCAACTTTTAGAGGCTGTTTGATACATTCTTACGTCTGATAAGATGTTTTAAGAGTTGATAAGTTGTTACATCTTATTTTTAGGATTAATGTTAGACTGTTTGGATAATGAGTTTATTTCCTATTTTTACTCATTATAAGATCTTAAAAAATGTGGGATAAATGTATTTTATAAAAAATATCGTATTTGCTCTCCAATAGCTTATTTAGAAAAAAAATAAGATCTTTTTTTTTTTTAAAATACCAGATACTTTGGAAGAGCTTATAAACTCACATCATAAAAACTCCTTTTAACATCTATAAGCTTATCCAAACACGAAGAGACCGATAATTTGAAGAATATTGAATCGCTAAAGAGATAAGATAATTTATAGTTCCGGTTTGCGTTGACCGGTTACAGTTCCATTTTTGTTGGAACCGTTGACCCGCTTCCAATTCATTCGGGTTCTAATCGGACCACTGGCCATGTCTGCATGTGTGTGTGTGTGAGAGAGAGAGAGAAGAGAGGGGGGGGATTCATGATTCGTAAAGGAACGTGCAAATAACATGCAAAATGTTGAAATGGAATATCGGACCCTGTAAAGTTGTAGTAGTGATAGTAGATAAATTGAATGAATGAAGATGAGAAATTAAATGAAGAATATATTAACTAGTTGGAAATGAACCTGAATAAAAATGAATAATGCGAAACATAGTGGTGGCTTTTTCTCTGTGTGGATAATTAATATAGAGCTAATAGCAATGACCCCCTGTGTTATTTCTAATTGGCGAATACCCCCCTGTATTATTAATATTAGCACAAAACCCCCTATATTGTGTTTGGTATTGTACACCGCCACCTATTCATCATTTGGCTGTTGACTAAAGTAAAAAGACTATATTACCCCTAATGTAAAAAAATTTAAAAAAACCCCCAAAACTCAAAACACCTGCTACGTGTTCTCAAAACCAAAAATATCCACCTCTCCCAAATTCAATCCCAAATCGAAGAGAAAAAAAAACCCTAAACTCCAAACTCAATTTCGATCGAAATACTCTCCCAAATGCCTTCTATTTAAAGATTCTCGAAGAAAGACGTGAAGACGACTGTGAAATTTCGATTAAAGAGGTATGAAGTTTTTGGGGAGTTGTGGGTTGTGGTCCAGACATTTGTATTAAAATAGTAGGGTTTAAGTTTCTGAGGTTTTCGTTTTTTTGGGGGAGTGGTAGGTTGGAGTCCAAACTTTATGTATTTTTTTCGAGAATGTGGGTTGTTGTCGAGACATTGTCTGGATCTTTTGGGGATTGTGGATTAGTGGTCCATTTTTTGATATTATTGTTTTATGTAGGGTATATGTTGTCTATATCTTCAAGAGACATGTGGGGTCTTATTTTTTTGGGGTTTCAATTTTTTAATTTTTTTATTCAAATTTTTGTTTATGATTTTTGTCCAGACATTGTCTGCATTTCTTTTTTTTACTGTTGAGATTTTTAGGGTTTTCTGTTTGTTTTTTTTTTTTTTTTTATTAACTATTGTAGAGTTTTTTCACTTAAAGTTTTATTATTTATGCAGATGAACCTGTTGTGCGAAATATCTGTATGGTTGGATGGGGTTTTCGTATATAATCCTGAATTGTGTTATGTTGGAGGGAGAAATGTAGTGGCTGGAAAGATTTGCTTGGACTACTTGAACAGGCAGTTACTGTATGATATGTACAAAGCATGTGGAGGTAAAAAAGTGAATGTCAACTTTTACTTCTTGTACCCTGGGCAATCACTTGAACATGGGCTCAAGTACATTATAGATGATGTAAGTATTGCATGGTTGGTGAATGTTCATGAAGAACTGGACCAGTTGACACTTTACACTGAAGATGTAGACATAGAGCCAATCATTGCAGTTGATAAGGATGGGAATGTAATTGAAAAGAGGAAAGAAATTCTTTATTTGCGGAATGGTGATGAAGATACAGTTGATGAAGACTCAACAACTGCACAACCTCAGCCTGAAGAACCTCATTCTGAAGAACCAACTAGTGAAGAAGTACAACCTGAAGAACCAACAAGTGAAGAACTACATCATGAAGAAGCAGCAGCTGAAGAAGTACAGCCTGAAGAACCAACACTTGAAGAGATTTTTGCTGAATTCCTAACCACTGAAGAACCAACACCTGAAGATGTGTTTGCTGAAGTACCAAGAAATGAACAACAACAAACTGAAGAACCAAGAAATGAAGATACCAGAAATGATGATGTGGTGTTTTCTGAGGATGATGATTCAGATGATGGTGACTACATTCATCCTGAAGATTGTTCAGATGATGTTGATGTACATTCTGATGCTCCAAGTGAAGAGTTAGAAGACATTGAGGGGTCTTCAGATGATGACATTTTTTTGAATAGACAGTTCAGTAAGCAAGACTTGATCAAGAAGTTGAAAAGAATGGGCAAGAAGACCAAAAGACCAGCTAGAAGGTTGCAGAAATGTGCAGTGCAACCATCTACAACCCAATGGTACAGTGAGGCAGAAGATGATGATACTATTGAGAATCTGAATGACTCAACTAAAGCCAAATGCCCTATATTCAGTGAAGGACAGAGTATGAAGAATAAAAATTTAGAAGAGTTGATGAAATTTTCAAATGTTGATGCATTTAGAGAGGCTCTCACAGATTGGTTAGTGAGAAATGGGTATGAACTTGAATTTTTGAAAAATGAAAGGAAAAGGGTAACTGCAGAATGCAAAGAAAAAGGATGTAGTTGGAGAATCCATGCATCTGCTGTACAAGGTGGTCCAATATTTCAGGTATTTAAATATTATATTTTTTGTGTACTATTCTATTTTATATTATGGTTTCTTGGTTTCTGTTTTTTTTTAATATTTATGTACTTATCTATTATGTATTATTTTTTAATTAAGTATTTTTAATTTATTTATTGTAGATCAAGAAACTAACTGGAGAACACACCTGTTCAAGGAAAAGAATTAACAAGCATGCTAGTGCAAAATATATTGGAAGGAGAATGGGAGACTCCATTAAAGACAATCCAGATGTTGAAATATGCAAACTTGGAAACTCAGTCATGAGAAAGGTGGGTGTAGAAGCTGGCTATTGGAAGACTTTGAGGGCAAAAAAAGGTGCACTCAACAAAATAAGGGGACAAGATGCTCAAGAATACAGTCTCCTGTGGGATTACTGTGAAACTGTTAGAGCTAGAAACCCTGGTGCTAAGTTATTGCTGAGAAAGATTCTTTATTCAGATCCTCTAATCTTTGAGAGGATGTATTTCAGCCTTCCCCCAATGAGGTTGGGATTTCTTGCAGGACGCAGGCCACTAATTGGATCAGATGGCTGTTTTTTGAAAACACCACATGGAGGGCAGCTTCTTTGTGCTGTTGGGAGGGATGGGAATGATAACCTTTTTCCAATTTCTCTAGCTGTGGTTCCAGTTAAGAACAGAGAATCCTGGACATGGTTTTTGGGTGAGTTGCTAGAAGAAATTGGAGGTGTTGAAGAAAGGAAATGGACCTTCATTTCTGACAGGCAAAAAGTTCTTCTTGAAGCTATTAAAGATGTTGCCCCTGGTTGTGATCACAGGTTTTGTGTGAGGCACATCTACCAGAATTTCAAGCAAAAATGGCCAGCTTTGGAGCTGAAAACAATGTTATGGAGAGCTGCTTCCACAGGCAACAAGAATGAATTTGAAGCAGTTATGGTGGAGATTGGCAGGTTTGATAAAGCTGCAGCAGAATATTTAAGAAAAATTCCTCCATGTCATTGGGCCAGATCTTATTTCTCAAGAAGCTGCAAGACAGATGTGTTAGTAAACAATCTGTGTGAATCCTTCAATAGCTACATCCTTGAGGCTAGAGAGAAGCCTATCATTAGCTTGTTTGAGTGGATCAGAAGTAGATTGACTAGCAGAATTCAAACAAAAAAGGCTGGAATGGAGAAGTATGAAGGGTCTATCTGTCCTAATATCTTGAAAAAGATCAACAAGTCTCAACAACTTGCAAGAAATTGTTTTCCAAGATGGCATGGACAAGAAGAATTTGAAGTGGATATTCATAATGACAGATATGTCGTGGACCTAGCTACCAGAACATGCACATGTGGATTGTTTCAATTAAATGGGTATCCTTGTCATCATGCATGGGCTTGCATTGCAGATAGGAGGTATAAAGTTGAGGACTATGTGGACTCGTGGTATAAAAAAGATACATACTTGAAGGTTTATGCATATATGATACATGCAGTCCCTGGACCAAAAGACTACATCAAAACCTCTTTCGAGCCACTTGCAGCCCCAAAGTTGAACAAGAAAGCTGGGAGACCTAAGAAAATGAGAAGAAGAGGTCCAGATGAACTTCACACCACTTCTTACAGAAAGGGTCTCACACATACTTGTAAGAACTGCCTACAACTAGGCCATAACAAGGCATCGTGTAAAAATCCTACAGATCCAAGGTCTAAACTTTACAAGGTATTTGTAGCTTTTTAATATTTTTTTTTCCAGTTAATTACTTGAATTTTTTCTTGAAGGATTTCAAGCATTAATTGTTATTTGTTGGTTTATTTGTCTGTGATAGGGAAATCCTGCAAATGAGGAAATTCAAAATTCTCAAGGTGCTCCTCCATCTTCCAGTCAAGGACCATCAACCTCTGTTGCACCAACTTCTGTTCAAACAAACTCTTCTACACCAAGGTCAAATGTTTCTAGCTCTGTTGCACCATCTTCTACTCAACCAAGTTCTTCCATTCAAGATCAATCTGCTGCTGCACCAGGAAGGGTTAGAAACATTAAAAATTGTTTTATCTTTCTGCTCTTTCTGCCCCATTTATTTTTCTAATTCATAGGTTACAATTGTAGGTATATGTGGGAAGAAGGAATGAGGGTTTACTAGGAAGAAGTAAGAAAATCAAAAACCCGCGGGCAACAAATCAAACACAAAGAGTGCCTGTTGTTGTACCAACTGTTCCTCCAACTTCACAAGCAGCTGTTCCTCCAATGGCAACAGCTAATGTTCCTCCAAATGTTCCAAATTCCAGCAACCCTCCTGTGCGCAAAAGGAAGCCTCAAATATCCGAAGTCCTTCATAATATTAGGGAGGCTGCCAAGAAGAAACGCATTTGGAAAGTTTGACTTGTGTTGAAAGTTGAACATTTTTTTTGATGACTTTTGCTGGTATTTTTGAGTTTTTGATGCAATCATAACAGCCTGTGATGGTTTGATATGTTGGCTATCTATTGAACATGCAATTGTAACAGCCTGTAATGTCTATTGAACATTATTTTTTGTTGTTGGCTGTTTCAGAAAAATATTGTTGTTTGTTTGAGATGTTTTTTATGGATTGTTTATTGTTATTGTTTATTTGTAGATGTTGCTTGTTGGTTATTGTTGATATATGAATTGGTTGTTGCTGGCAAATACATGGAAATTGAAAAAACAGTGGAGATACTTGCCAATTTTCATTAACATAGGGGGGTATTTGCTAATTAATTTCAAATCATAGGGGGGTGGTTGCTGATATTTATTTATATGCGGGGTTATTTGCTAATTTGGTAACCAAATACTGGAAAATTAGAAAATTTTACAGAATTTTACAGAATTTTATCATTGCAAAGTTGAACAAATAATGAACAAATAACATCTCAAACTCTCAATAATACTTGAATAAATAACATTGTCAATACTACATTGATAAACAACAACACTACATTATATCTTGCATTGAATAAAACATATTAAATTGATTAAAGGTTTCAAATCTTCATCAACAACACCAGAACAATGGCGAACAATGCTACGCATATAACCCATGAGATTTTCAACAAGATTCGATCATGCCGATAGTTTTCTTTTTTCTCTTCGACGCTACCTTTAGAAATAACTTCATCTAGCTCTTCGATATCATCTGGCAAACCTTGCTCAGCATATTCCCAACTTGGATATTGTACAGTCACCCCAATGGGTTCCCAAGTTGTTCGATACGGGTCACACCGACGGAAAAACTTGCATTGACGAAACTGACAAGAATAATACAATCTTCCTTTTGATGGTTTTGTTGCAGTTTCGACCACCCTTATACAAGATTTCAAATTGCAGAAACAAAATGGGTTAAATGGATACCTCAGATCCATATATGGCTCGTATTCTTTTCTCTTCGTCGCGTTGCTTGAGGTGTGAGAAGACATTATTTCTCTAATTTGCTGGGAATTACAGACTATGAACACAAGAAATTGGGGAAGAAGACGAGTAAAACCCCTAATTTGCTGGGAATTGCAGAATATATGGGGAAGATGATATAAAACGACGTCGTTCAGTTCCTTGACTTTTCCGGGTATTTTTTGACGCAAAATACACAACCATTCGCATAAGTTGCGCGTGCGCTACATGAAAAGCTGTCAGGGGGTTTTGTGACCTTGACTAAATTTCATAGGGGGGTATTTGCTAATAATTTTATCACAGGTGGTTTTCCGACAATTAGAGATAACACAGGGGTGGTTTAGCCCAATGACTAATTAACCAATTTTGACCACCATTGCCATTGACCGTCGTTCACCGGTATTGACTTTTTTTTCTTTCTAACTTTTTTCTCGCCCGGTCAGCCGCCGGTCTCTGTCGTTTACCATTTTTTTTATTTCTTTTTTTGATTATTTTTTATTCATATTACTGTCTTGGCCTGCAATGTTATTGTCTCATACTATTGTCGATCAAAGACGTAATATCACAGTCCTAACTCTAATATTAGTGTCTCAGATAGTACTATTATTGTTAAAACATTAATATTAATGTAATTTAATTAATTTTATCGTATTGGCCTGCAATATTGCTGTCTCCACTTATAATATCATTGTCTACTGTTTGGGACAGTAATATTAGTAAAATTAGTAATATTACTATTCGGCCAATTATATTAGTAATATTACTGTTTGGGACAATAATATTAATAATATTATTGTTTTGGCATTCAATATTATTTTCTCAGACAATAATTTTGTTGTTAACACAATAATTTAGGGAGGACAAAAAAAAGAAGTTTCAAAAAAGAAAAGAAAGTTAACGGCGGAGACCGGCGGCCAAAAGCGGCTGACCGACCGAGAAAAAAATATTTCAGAAAAAAAAAGTGAACGCTGAAATCTCGTCGGAAAAAAGAATTAGAAAAAAATAAATTTCTCAAACAAAAATAGTTTTTCCAAATTTATGAAAATGGGGGTTTATGTAATAAATTGGTTCAAATCCGGGGTCAATGTTCAATATTGATGAAGTTAGAGTATAATATTGGAATCGGGCACGTGTACGCAGTGGAAAACAATTTTTTTTACATGAAATAAACAATTTAATTCACATAATCACATGCTCGATTCGTATTAAACAATTAATTGCGTACCATAACGCTTCTAGTGAGAATTAAAGACAACAAGCGTATAATTAATTTGATAATAAATCACATATCATGCTAGTAGCAAATTCATGCAAACGATTACATATATAGCAATTCACGAAGTATCATACTGCGAATATAAACGTATAATTTAATCTAATTAAATTAATACCTAATTAAATTTGGATCCGAAAATACCTCTTGAAGCGTGAGGCAAACTCTGGATCGAAGCAAACTGCAATGGAAACCAATCCATGCAGTCGGGAGGAGCAACGGCGGTGCAGCGGCGACGGACGCGCTCAACGACGGCGGCGCGTGAGATCCACGCGCGGTCTTCGTGCGGCGCCTGGGGGCGAGTGCGGCGCGACGGCTTCTCGGCAATTCGACTCCTTGGTCTTCCTCCTCTCGATTTCACCTCGTATACTGAGATCTACTAAATACGTGGTACTAGACACACCAAAGTCAGAATAGACGGAAGAAAAAGACAAAGGTAAGATACTAGCTACCAGTAGTAATCGACGCGTGAGTCCGACTCCGGCGACGACAACGGCGGCAGCGACGGAGGGGGGAGGATTGGCCGAGAGTGTGAAAGAGCGACTAGGGTTTTTGATTTTCTGTTGTGTATTGTGCAAGACCTATAAATCATGTATTTATAGTGTCTTGTATAAAAGTCGTAACGAGCTTAAGTTGGACCGGACCCAACAACTTAAGTTCGTTAGTCTTTACTCACTCGTTTCTCACAACTCAATGATCGGAAAATTATAACGATTACGTTTCCGGAATCATTGAAACATCCTCGTCATTACGAGTGCCAATTCTCGATTTCCAATTTCTAAAAGTGGAAACCCTAATTCAGTGAACCTTCTAAATTTGGTCCCAATTTACAATGTTCACTAAGATGTTCGCCTATTCTTTTCATTTTATTATTCTCATTCATTATTACAAATTACGAGTGTTGTCTCAATTATATTGACTTCCAATCATGCAAAGATTAAACATTTTTATCTTGACCGTTTATTCAAAGATCTCGAGTGCACGAGCAGTGTGACCCTCGATGGTTCAGGTGTATGCTAGTCGTGGGTCCACAACCCTTTGAGGTTTAAACTCGTCCCTAGAGTTACGATTACGATGAAGCTCGTTTCAAGTTAATCACCCAACGAATCAAGATTGGCGTCTAGCAACCTCGTGCCATGATTCCCTAGTTACAAATGAAGTGCCTGCAAGAACCTTTTGATATAGTTAACGTACAGTACGATACCTTCGATTCATATGTCCTGATTGAACTAGAGGCATTGGTTCATCGAGACCTCCTTAGTAGTTCAATAACTGTGCGATCGTTCTAAGTGTTGTAATCGGTACGTGCATCACTTAGAGAATCAAATTCTCTAATCATCACTTGGTCAGCTCTGGCCAGAGACTTAAAGATTACAAACTATGAGAACAAACAGGACATCCAAGACTATTCTAGCGATCGAATCCCCGACTACGATGCACATACCTCCTACTAGATTTCGGACTGCATGAACACTGGGCTTTGGGGCGGTCATCGGTGGAACTCAGGGACATGTCACGATACAGCTGGTCCTCTAGTGTGTCATGGTGATGTCTAGGTCTTAAGGACTAATGGTGTAAAATATCTCTACTCGATTATTGAGAACCACTTAGAGATTTCTAGGGTGAGGGAGTTCAGTGAACTCATCGACTTACGAGCACCCACTTATGCATGTCGATATCACAATACCGTTTACTGATGAGACGCAGTACACATACACTAAGTGCTAGTCTCTTAAAGAGAAAGGCCGATATCCTCATTGGTGGCGTAACCCTTCGACTAGGAACACGTTTAACAGTTATAATACTTATGTGAATATCTCACGATCCTAAAAGATCAATTACAAGTACTTGTAAAAACTGTAAGGACTACATCTATTTTTGAACAAGGGAAAAATATATTAAATGCCAAGATGTTTTATCATTAATACGAAAAAAAAAAGATTATTTATTACAAGAATAAATGGAAAGACCACAACCACAAGTTGGCTTGTTGGTCGCCTACTCTAACAAGCATATATGTATATGATATGACTACATATAATTGTATTTGACTGCATATAATTGTATGTGGCTACATAGCTGATTCTCTCTAATTGACCTGTTGTTGCCCATCTTCTTCAACATCGACTATTTTGTTTGCAACTGAATTTTACACCAGAAAACACCAAAAAACAGACAAAGATCAAGAGGAGATAGAAGAATAGGGAGAAGATACTCTAACCTCAGAATTAGGCGGCGGAGGATTCGAAACGATTGATCAAACCACAAACAGAAAAATTGAAACAGATAAAAAAGTACCTAAAAAATAAATATTCTCTTACTTTGGTTTCAGATTTTGCGGCGATGGCAAAAACTCGACAACGGCTCCTATCTTCGTCTTCCGTGACTTTGGCCTCTAATCTCACGGCGACGGCGACAGAGAACTACACAAATTCCGAGGAGCGCCCGAAGGGGGAGCGGTGCTAGATGGAGGGGGAGCTGGCACTTGAAGGGTGGAGAGTTTGTGAGTTGACATGCTTCAACATCTTGAAGATGTAGATCTTGTACGTCTCCACGCTCTTCTTCGTCCTCTTCTTCTTCTTCTCTCCACCGACGGTTGCCTTCTTTTCTGCTGTCCTGGGACCTAATTTTGGGTGGAAGAGGAAGAGATAAGGTTAGGGGGTTAGGGAAACTAAAGGGCAACATAGGTATTTTAAGTTGCCGAGGAAAATCATACTAATTAAGAACAGAATTTAGGTTTTTGACGGCAAAAAATATTGAACGTCCTCATATATATTTTCAAAACTAGTGGAGTATCCTTCATTCTCCCTTTATAATTTAAAAGTTCAAATGACATTTATGGAATAAAAATCACAATAGGGATGTATATGCAAAATCGTGGTCGGCAGGATTCGAACCTGCGCGGGCAAAGCCCACATGATTTCTAGTCATGCCCGATAACCACTCCGGCACGACCACAGAGAATGTTAAATTGTTTTGTAGTATCATAATATAGGTTTTATGCGTCCTTTTATTTCATGTATGATACTTTCACGCCATACTTTCAGTGGTATATGTAGTTACAGTATGAAATACATACATGTAACATATTAGATCCAGATCATTAGATGATTTACACAATATATAATAAGTGGAAATAAATTTAATGCATATTTTTCTTAATATATGAGGCTCTCTAATATTTTTTTATCATCGCCGCACTCAGTCATTTTAATGAAAATTTAACTAATTCGCAATCCTTTGATAAATGAATTATGCACATGTGCTTTTTAATTTTATTAAGTTATATACTCCAAATTATATTAATAAATATTAATAAAACAAATTATACTCCAAAAATTTGCCTAACCCGATCCCCCCAACGATCATAGAGAAATACAAAGCGTTCTATCCTTCGGTTATTTTTACAGTGCACAGATTTGTTATGGAGATTCAAGATGATTGTATATTTTTTAGTGTATTTAATAAATCTGATTTCGGTGCATCTTCTTCTGCTCATTATGATTTCATTGACGATAAAAAGTTACATTTTTATGCAGAAATTAAAAAAAATTCCTTTTTTTTAATAAAAAAATCAGATTTTTCTCAAAAGTCATATCCCTTAAAAAGAAGATTTGTCTGTCATTATTGTTTTGCTTTTGGTCATGTTAGGACTTTATGCCGAAAAAAGAAAAGTGATGAGATGTTGCACAAAATGTCACACGACATTCGAAACACAACATTTCCATAACTGAGACAGTTTTGGAAAATATAAATAAAATATGGGTTCCTAAGTCAGGTCTAAGCTGTAATGTTGCTAGTATTTCTGTGACGATTGATATTTCAAATTCATGGTACTTTGATAGTGGTTGTTCACACCATATGACCGGGAAAAGGGAACACTTGGCTGATTATGAAGTTTTCGATGGTGGACAAGTAACTTATGCTGGAGGTGTCAATGAAAAGTGTGTTGGAAAATGAACAATTACAATCAAAGGACTTCCCAAACTCATAAGTGTTTTACATGTTGATGGGCTTAGTGCAAAGTTGATTAGCATAAGTTAATTATGGGATGATGACTTACATGTTAAATTTGATTAAAAAAAATCTTGTTGTGTGTTTGATAACTCTAATACTTGTATTTTAGCAGGTACAAGATCCATTGACAAATTGTTATCAAATTGGTAGGGATCAAGTGTGTAAAAGCGTACACATGAGTGAACTCGAATTATTGCATCAAAAGTTAAGGCATGTAACGTTTCAAGGATTTACATAGGATGATCAAATATGAAGCTGCAATAGGAGTTCCAAAATTGGACTGTAAGAACACATCTCGTTGTGATTGGTGCCAACGAGGTAGACAGACTAGAGTGTCGCATAACATGTTACGACACTTTGGCACACACCAATGTTTTAAACTTATGCAGATGAATATTATTGGTCCGACTAATGTCATGAGCCTTGGTGATAATAGGTACCATTTTATCTGTGTTGATAATTTTTCACAGTTTGCATCGATATATTTTTTGCAAGAAAAACATGATGCGTTTCACGTTTTTAAGAAGTTTCACACACATTTGTGCAAGTTATATAGTGTCAATTTTGGTCGAATTAGAACTGATCATGGAGAAGAATTTGAATTTTTTTCATTTAATTCATTTTATACTAAAAATGGTATGTTTCATGAACTTTCAATGCAGAATGTGGTTGCAAACAGAAGAATATGATTTTTCTAGAAATGGCCCGTGTCATGTTAAGTGCGAAAACTATTTCCAAAAAAATTTGGGCTAAAGCTTTAAACACGGCTTGTTATATATCTAATCGTGTTTATAAAAGAGGTTATACAATGACACTGTGTGAAATAATCAATGGTAAGCAACCTAATCTAAAAAAACATCATGTATTTGGATGTGTGTGCTACATTCAAAATGATAGAGGTTTTTTAATTGGATATTCTGTGAATAATAATGCTTATAGAGTGTATAATCTTCGTACTATGAGTATTCAAGAAACTGTAAATGTAATTTTTAATGATCTTTCGGATCTTGCAAGCAAGATCAGAGAAGACGAGATAGCTGAAATAATTGATCGATCAATAGAAATATATTTTTCTCAATCCGGAGCAAATGATGGAGAAGATGTTGTAACATCTGAAGTCACATCTGACTCCGAAAATCCAGAAGATATTGAATATGATCAAAATTCTGAAGTAAAGGTGAGTGAATGTGATACACATCATCCGGTAAGACAAGTTCCAAGCAGAATGCAAAAGAATCACCCAATTTCTCAAGTCATAGGTGATTTATCTGATATGATAGAACTAGGACTAAAGAGAGGGTGGATTATCGAGTGACTATGATTAGTTTCTATATCTTCCACTTCCGCTATGCGAGACATGTCACATGCATCTGCTGAAGATGTACCAGAGAAGGAAGTCTACTACAACATCCACTTCAAGATCAATGAGTAATAATGGAAGTATTGATCCAAGTGAAACAACACCTTCAACAACACCTTGTCCAGTTTCAGCAGATACAGATGAATATGATTCAGATACAAATATTCAAAGGACATATGTGCGCAGAAAAAAGCCATCCAGCAGAATTGAAAAGTATCATCCCACCTCACAAGTTGTTGCAGATGTCTTTGATAAAATGCACACAAGGGGTAAGGAAAAGGTAAACGACAGAGAGATGGTATAACTGACTTATTTGTCCAACTTATAGGTTGATTATGATGCATCATGTTTTGTTTCCTCCATTGAACCAGAACATCACAGAAGCATTGAAATATGACTTTTGGATTAATGCTATGTATGAGGAACTTAATTAGTTTGTTAGAAAATGACTATGGCATATCTAATGATGCCTTGACCATGTACTATGATAATTCTAGTGCCATTGACATTTCCAAAAATCATGCACAACACTCACGGACTAAACATTTTGATATTAAGCATCATTTTGTCCGTGATATAGTTGAAAAGAACATTATCTGCTTCAAATATGTGTCTACAGAAAATCAATTAGCAGATATATTTACTATAACTCTTGAATATGATAGATTTTCTAAACTTAGAAGATCTCTTGGCATGAGCACTGTGTAGAATGTTTTACTCCATGTTACAACACACATAAGAATATCTAAAGTTGTAACATGATTTTTTTTTTTGGATTATCGTTTATATTGGTCTCCCAGAGGTTTGGATGTTGGGATTTGAGTTTCTATTCCTCTTAAGATTCTAGTGCAACAGCTTGTTTCTCATTTAAAAATAAATAAAAACTGGAAATAGGGTTAATTATTGCACAATAAAATAAAAGGGTGAAAACAAAGAGTGCGGAAATAAATAAAAGCCCTAAATTGCCGTTTCTCGGTGTTATTAATATTTGTGGTAATCCTTGTGTTTTTATTTTTATTAAAAAAAAAGGCTATTATGTATTTATCCAAGATTTTCAGACTATTATTTCTTACATTTAGTGAGATTTTCATGTTTCACAGGTTTTTAAATCATTCTTAATACCTATCTTGCTAATATCTTTGATTATCATAGTTATGGATTAATGTCTATTGATTTGGGCTATTAATTATTTTGCTTTGCACAATTTTTAATTGGGTTATTAAATATATTGAATGATTGCAAAATTGGAGTTAGCCATTTCTGATAAAAAATGGGAGATGATGATGAAATCGGTTCTAGCAGTGGTTCAAGTGCTGAATTTTAAATCATCCCACTTGTTTATTTTTGTGGGATGTAATTTTTGAACTGTTGCAGCTGTATTTAGTTTTGGACTCTCCTTTGCTATTTTGGAACTTCCATGTATTTCAGTATATGCTATTAAGTTGAATATTATATGTGATCTGATATTCAGGGGGTTTTGAAGATTCGAAGTGTTAATGCATGGGGAGTTGATGAAAAATTGATTTTTGATCGGAAAGTAAAAAATGAGGAGATTGTTGAATATTTGAGTGTTGAGTCAAATATAATTTAATTGTTTTGACTTTCTTAAATGAATTTTTTTATTTCCAAATTTACTATTATGATAGGATTTATTATTTTAATTCGAATTTATTATTTATAGTTAGTGAGCGGTTATTGTTAGCTTAGTGGGTAATTATTTAAGTACATGTTTAATTAATCTACTAATCCATTATCACATTATCTCTCCTAGTGTGTTAATTTTGTGCATGTAAGGAGCTTTCGGACTCTATAAATAGGAGAAGAACTCAGTTCATTTCTCACCTTTTCTGCAGATAGTTGAGAGCACAAAGCTTTGGGTGTTGGAACATCTTTTACAAGACCTTGTATTCTTTATGGATTTCTCTCTACAAAATTGAGTCTGTCTTGTATTCAACATCATTGACCACTTGTTTGTATTCCTAGAATGCTACTAAGCAATATTGTTCTAGATTGTAGGGATTAGTTTACGAAGAAATCAACTTGTGATTTCTTCTTAGAAGAGAAGATCATGACTTCTCATTTGTTTTGAATACTGTTTTTTTCTCTCATGAATGCATCATTTAGAAGTTATATACTTGAGGATAACGATTTAAAACTTGTATCATTTATATTCCGTTGCATAATCTTTCTCAACACAAGTTTTTGTTTATTGTTTGAAAGAAATCTCCAATTTTGTATTGATTTATATTCATTTACACGATATCGGAGGCATTGAATTCTTTAAGTTTTGATTAATTGGACTATATATATATATATATATATATATATATATATATATATATATATATATATATATATATATATATATATATATATACCTTACAATTGAGTCTTTGGATTAATAATATGTCAGATTCTACCTAATTCTATGATAATTGTAGATAGAGATAGATAGAAGAAGATAGAAACTTGGAGAGAAAGATAGAGGAAAGATGTAGAATATGATAAAATCTGCTTAATTTCATTGTTGCATAGCTGGTTACATATATAGCCAAAATTCTGCCAAAAGTGCAGTACAAAAAACGCATAATCATTCTAACAAACCCACTCGTAGAGTGACAAGTGTCAATTTCCTGTCACACGGAATCTTCATGAATTTCAGCAACTTCACGCGCGCATTTCAGCATCTTTCACGCGCCCCACTCCCTCACGCGTGAAGTAACGCGCCCCTCTTTCCAAAACGCTGTCGTTTGGTGCGTATTCAATTTCTAATCCCAAATCCCCCTCAATTGTCCTCAGCTCTTCCTTCCGTGCCCTAGCTGTTCTGAGTCCCCTCTTTCCCCAGGCCATGACATTACCCCCTGGGGAACTAAATCCTTGTCCCCAAGGATCGAATTCTGGAAACTTGGCAAGTAACTCGTGTAGGTCTTCCCAGGTAGCAGTGGTTACAGAATCTCCAGCCCACTGGACCAAGACTTGCACCGAATTAGTGGCCGGATCAAGACGCTGTTCCAAAATCTGAAGTGGTGCAGTATGGAGAGTACCGTCTTCAGTAGCGAGCGGCAATGTTGGGCTAGGTATGTATTTGGAACCGATTTTTTTCTTAAGCAAAGAAACATGAAAAACGTCGTGGATTTTGGAACCCAGGGGTAGTAGCAACCTATAAGCAACGGGGCCAATTTTTTCAATAACTTGATAGGGACCATAGTACCTATTAGCTAACTTGAGATTCTTGCGTAGAGCCACTGAATTCTGTCGAAATGGCTGCAATTTTAAGTAAACGTAATCCCCAACAAGGAATTCCCTCTCAACTCTGTGTTTATCAGCGAACATCTTCATCCTCTGTTGGGCTTTTTCTAAATTTTCCTTGATCAATTCTAAAGCCTTAGATCGTGCTGCAAAGAATCCTTCAACATCTGAGCATGGAGGATCGAGGTATGATCCAAGTGTGAGGTGAGGAGGGGGGTATCCATACAGAGCTTGAAAAGGGGACATTTTTAAGCTCGTATGGAAATTGGTATTATACCAATATTCAGCTAGTGTTAGCCATTTCATCCATTTAGAGGGGTGTTGGCTAGTGAAACATCTCAGAAAAGTCTCTAGGCACTGATTTACTCTCTCAGTCTGGCCATCACTTTGAGGGTGATAGGCTGTAGACATATCCAGCCTAGTGCCCATGAGTTTAAACAAATCAGTCCAAAACTGACTGGTAAAAACCTTGTCCCTGTCTGACACTATACTCACAGGTTGCCCATGCAACTTGTATATGTTGTCTAAGAATAGCTTAGCAACAGATTTAGCACAATAGGGGTGTGATAAAGGTATAAAATGGCTAAATTTTGTGAACCTGTCAACTACCACCAAAATAGCATTTTTACCTTCTGATTTAGGGAGTCCTTCTATGAAGTCCATAGAGATATGAGTCCAAGCTCCCTGGGGTATCTCCAGTGGCTGTAGTAAGCCTGGATATGAGCAATTCTCATGTTTGGCTAACTTACAAATATCACATCCCTGAACAAAGTCTCTGACTTCACCCTTAAGTTTTGGCCAGTAAAATAGTGTTTTGGCTCTCTGGTAAGTCCCATTCATCCCAGAGTGGCCTCCCATGGCAGTGTCATGTAGACTCTGCAGGAGTTTAAGTCTCAGTGTAGGGTCATTGCCAATGCAAATCTTCCCTTTGAACCTGAGCACTCCTTGGACTATAGTGTAATCAGGAAATGCTTCTTTATCTAGCAATTTGGCAGCCAATATGTGAGAGAGGTGAGGGTCCCCTTCATAGCTCTGTAAGACTTCAGTCATCCACTTGGGCTGAACTGTAGAAATTGCTGAACATTCCCCTTGTACATGATCTCTTCTTGAAAGAGCATCAGCTACCTTATTCTCACTGCCCTTCTTATATTGTATGTCATAGTCTAAACCAATGAGTTTGGATATCCACCTTTGTTGAAGGGCAGATGTGAATTTCTGCTCCATAATATATTTAATGCTTTGTTGATCAGTCTTGATGGTGAAGTGATGCCCCTGCAGATAGTGTTTCCACTTAGTAACTGCCATCAAAACAGCCATAAACTCCCTCTCATAAATAGATAGTGCTTAATTTTTGGGACTTAATGCCTTGCTTAGGAAGGCAATTGGTTGTGACCCTTGCATCAAAACAGCACCCAAACCAGTAGAACTAGCATCAGTCTCTACTATAAAGGGTTTAGAAAAATCAGGCAAGGCTAGCACAGGTGAAGTGACCATGGCTTGTTTGAGCTGCAGAAATGCTTGCTCTGCAGCTTCAGTCCAGAAGAAACCACCCTTTTTCAGCATCTCAGTGAGTGGTTTACAAATCACACCATAACCCTGTACAAATTTCCTGTAATAGCCAGTGAGGCCCAGGAATCCCCTTAATCCCTTCAGTGTACTAGGCTTGGGCCAATCCAGCATTCCCTGAATCTTCTCAGGGTCAGTAGAAACTCCCTCCTTACTGATAATATGGCCCAAATACTCCACAGTGGTTTGAGCAAACTGGCATTTGGATTTCTTGGCATACAGTTGATGTTGTCTGAGTAGAGACAGAGTAATACTCAAATGCAGTAAGTGTTCTTCCCAACTCTTACTGTATATAAGTATGTCATCAAAGAAGACAAGTATGAATTCTCTGAGATGTTTAGAAAACACTTGGTTCATGAGAGATTGGAAGGTGGCTGGGGCATTGCAAAGCCCAAAAGGCATGACTAGAAACTCAAAATGCCCATTGTGAGTTTTGAAAGCAGTCTTGTAGATGTCCTCCTCCTTCATTCTAATTTGGAAATATCCAGATCTCAAATCCATTTTAGTGAACCACTGAGCCCCATGTAACTCATCCAACAGTTCATCTATAACTGGTATAGGGTAGTCATGTTTCACAGTAAGTGTGTTGAGATATCTGTAGTCTACACACATTCTCCAAGAGGAATCTTTCTTCCTGACCAACAATACTGGAGAAGCAAAAGGGCTTTGGCTGTGCCTTATGACTCCAGAATCCAACAATTCCTTCACAATCTGTTCTATTTCCCCCTTGTAAGCATGTGAATACCTGTAAGGGAACAGTTGCTTAGGGATTGCATCTTTCTTCAGGATAATGTGGTGTTCAATACCTCTTACAGGTGGTAAAGAGGTAGGTTCTTCAAATAAGTCCCCAAACTCAGTCAAGAGTTCCTCAACCTTGGCATGTGTCTTTGGTGTAACACTATCCCCAGATAGTGAAAACACATGGTCAATATCTCCCTTCTGTCCACCTTGGATCATCTTATACAAAGAATCTGCAGTAATGAGCTGCCAATCCACCTTTTCCTTAGCACCAGTGATCATCACTCTTCCTTTTACAGTCTGTACTTCAATGCATCTAGTTTTGTAATCAAAAACCAGAGGATTGCAGCTTTGTAGCCAGTCACATCCCAAGATGATGTGGTAGCCTTCCAACTTCAATAACCTAAGGGAGAAACTGAATTCTCTGCCCTGCATCTTCCACTTGAAGTTGTGAATCCCTTGATCACTAACTAATTTCCCTCCATTAGCTACTGTGACCCTCATAAGAGGAGCTTGTTGGGGTGTGCAACTCAAGTCCCTGGCTAACTCCATCCCAATGAAACTGTGGGTGCTCCCAGTGTCTATGAGTATGTTCAACTTGCTGCCTGCATACTCACCATACACTTTAATTGTGTTAACTACAGAATTGCCCATTAATGCATTGAGTGATACTTGAACATCATCTGTAGACTCCTCTTCCCTCATTTCTTCTGATGTAGGTAGTGATTGGTAGTGGCTCAGCTCCTCTTCTTCAGTCATTAAAAGGTATATGTGACTGTGTTGGCACTTGTGGTTGGGTGTGTAGGACTCATCACAGTTGTAACAAAGTCCTTTCTCTCTTCTGGCTCTCATTTCAGGTATGGTAAGTGTTTTTCTTTGGGGTAATAGGGCTGGTGGTGTATAGGGTGTATTTTTTGGTGGTAGAGTTGATGGTGTTTGGATGGGATTCTGCCAAGGTTTTCTGGTAGGCAAAGGTGGGTGTAGGGGTGGTCTGTATGGGTAGTTGGATTTTTTGGTGATGGCTTCAATGGTAAGGGATTGTTTTCTGGCCATATCAATGAGCTGGGGTAGGCTATGGATAGGAAATAGGGAGAAGAAGCTTTTAATTTCCCCTGGTAAGCCATTCATGAACCCATGAATGAAATAGCTCTCATCATAGGTTCTGGTATTGAGAACCAATAGATAACACCTGAGCTCTTCAAATTTCTCAATATATTCCTCTAGTGACTTTGTGACCTTTAGGGAATGAAATTCATCTAAGACATTGCCCTCCTACAATTCTTCAAATCTGGAAGTAACCAAACTCACAAACTGCCCCCAGTTCAGATCTCTGTTTCCCATGGTAACATGATTATACCATGAGGCTGCTTTACCCTCCAAATGTAAAGAAGCCATAATAACTCTTTGTTTCTCAGGGATGTTTGGAATTAATTGGAAGTAATTATCACACCTCAACAGCCAATTTCTAGGGTTGGTCCCATCAAATTTAGGGAAATCAATTTTTGGGCTAGGATTGAAACCTAAAGAGAAGTGTTCTTGATTTATACCCATTTCAAAAGGCCTCTGCAATCTTACCTCAGGGTTGTGTCTGACTGCAGGTTCAGGTGAGGTGTTGTTTGAAGTAGAGGTAGCACTGCCCACGATGGACTTGTCTCTGTTGTAATGCTCCATCCTTTCCACAGCCTTGGTAAATTGCAGCTGGAGCTTTTCTTGGTTGGCCTGGATCTGCTGCCAAGCATCGTGTGACTTCTGCATCTGTGCTTGGCCCTCCACTACAGATTTGGTAAGTATGTTGAGTTGATCTTGAAAATGAGCCTCCATTGCAGCCCTTCTTTCAGCTTCTTCCTGTAGCTTCTGTTCCATATGTTTGGCTCTAGTCTCAGTCATTTGTTTCCCAGTATAATGAAACGAAACCTTGCTTCTGAATACCAATTGTCAGATTCTACCTAATTCTATGATAATTGTAGATAGAGATAGATAGAAGAAGATAGAAACTTGGAGAGAAAGATAGAGGAAAGATGTAGAATATGATAAAATCTGCTTAATCTCATTGTTGCATAGCTGGTTACATATATAGCCAAAATTCTGCCAAAAGTGCAGTACAAAAAACGCATAATCATTCTAACAAACCCACTCGTAGAGTGACAAGTGTCAATTTCCTGTCACACGGAATCTTCATGAATTTCAGCAACTTCACGCGCGCATTTCAGCATCTTTCACGCGCCCCACTCCCTCACGCGTGAAGTAACGCGCCCCTCTTTCCAAAACGCTGTCGTTTGGTGCGTATTCAATTTCTAATCCCAAATCCCCCTCAATTGTCCTCAGCTCTTCCTTCCGTGCCCTAGCTGTTCTGAGTCCCCTCTTTCCCCAGGCCATGACATAATATCTTATAATTAGTTAAAAAAATCATATTTGTACAATTTTCCTAATTCTGTAATGATCCTAGACAAATTAAAAAAAAATTAAAATCTAAGTTAATGATAAATAATTAATTAAAAATACTATTTAATTAAATCATCCACAATAATTGTTGATTTTAAATGCCTAACAAAATTCGCTCGTTCTGTTACTTATTAAGACATTTAGGTGTGGTAACAAAATTCTTGTGTTGTCACAGTAATTAATCTACTAAAAGCATAATAAAAAACACAAGAATTTAATGTGGTTCGGATACAAACGTACCCTACATCCACGAGGACTTGCAAACTAGTTCATATTTACACTGTACATTAACAGGACTTAATAAAACACTAAAGACTCCCTCTTTATGTTATACGTCGTTCTTGCACACGACTCGAACATGTTGATAATCAAAGAAATTCCTCTATCCGCACTCTTGGACTCCTTCCAATGTTGAACTCCCTTAAGACGTAGGATCGACCTCTCCCGAGATCTTTTAAGCACTTCTCCCGAAACGCCGATCTTCTTTATGGCCTGGTAGAAGAAACCCGTTCTGTTGCCACACCTGATGTGCCGACAGGGCTGCAGCACTGGTCGCACTCTTCATAGCCTTTATGCTGGGATTGTTCTTATTAAATCTCCATGGGACTCATATGAGGTGGAGGGTCTTATATAGGCACGAAATTACCACCTAAACCTAACGTGAGCCCTAACAAATCGATTTAACTAGGTGATAGAATCCTAGTCGATTTCTACTTTTATTCTAGATAAGTACAAAACATACCTAAATAGAATATAATACATGGAAAGAAATCTAAGTCCTCATAACAACATTACAAGAATAGGACTCTAATTAATTTCAAAACAAACATGGAAAACAAATCTTTGCCAATCTTTAATTTCCACGTATGGCGGATTTCTTCAATCTTCACTAACGGAAATTTGGCGCCAACAATGTCCCCCTTTAATATAGATTAGTTAGAATCCATGTTTAAAAATAACCCCCCCTACAGATGAGATTTACTCCCCCTGTAACATAGATGTCACTTTTCTTCGCCCATCTTTATCTTCTATTTGAGCGTCCCATCACGGGGCATGTTACAAAGCAGCGGAATTGGGTGAATGTGGTAACAGACTTCAGTCTCAACCTTCCTTGTAAACACACGTCATCCAATAAGCAAAGCAAATAAATCAAAACCCAAAATCAGACACTAAGTATATCTAGTAACCCGCTCTGATACCAATTGTTGATTTTAAATGCATATCAAAATCCACTCGTTCAGTTGAGACAGATTACTTGTTACGACATTAGGTGTGGTAACATAATTCTTGTGTTGTCACAGTAATTAACCTACTAAAGCATAATAAAAAACACAAGAATTTAATGTGGTTCGGATACAAACGTACCCTACATCCACAAGGACTTGCAAACTAGTTCAGATTTACAGTGTACATTAACAGGACTTAATAAAGCACTAAAGACTTCCTCTTTATGTTATACGCCGTTCTTACACCCGACTCGAACCTATTGATAAGCAAAGAAATTCCTCCATCCGCACTCTTGGACTCCTTCCAATGTTGAACTCCCTTAAGACGGAGGATCGACCTCTCCCGAGATCTTTTAAGCATTTCTCCCGAAACACTGATCTTCTCTATGGCATGGTAGAAGAAACTCGTCCTGTTCCCATACTTGATGTGCTGACAGGGCTGCAGCACGGGTTGCACCCTTCAAAGCATTTATGCTGGGAATTTTCCTATTAAAGCTCCATGGGACGCATATGAGGTGGATGGCCTTATATAGGCACGAAAGTACCACCCCAAACCTAACTTGAGCCCTAAGAAATCGATTTAACTAGGTGATAGAATCCTAGTCGATTTATACTTCTATTTTAGATAAGTACAAAATATACCTAACCAGAATATAATATATGGAAAGAAATCTAAGTCATAATAACAACATTACAAGAATAGGACTCTAATTAATTCCAAAACAAACATGGAAAACAAATATTTGCCAATCTTTAATTTCCACGTATGGCGGATTTCTTCAATCTTCACTAATAGAAATCTGGCGCCAACAATCTCCACATTTGGCATAGATTAGTTAGAATCCATGTTTAAAAAGAACTCCCCTTGCATATGAGATTTACTCCCCTGCAGCATGGATGTCACTTTTCTTCACCCATCTTTATCTTCTATCTGAGCGTCCCATCACGGGGCATGTTACAACGCAGCGGAATTGGGTGAATGTGGTGACAAAGTCGTCTCAACCTTCCTTGTGAACACACGTCATCCAATAAGCAAAGCAAATAAATCAAAAATCCAAAATCAGGCACTAAGTATATCTAGTGACCCGCTCTAATACCAATTGTTGATTTTAAATGCGTATCAAAATCCACTTGTTCTGTTGAGATAGATTACTTGTTACGACATTAGGTGTGGTAACAGAATTCTTGTGTTGTCACAGTAATTAACCTACTAAAATCAGAATAAAAAACACAAGAATTTAATGTGGTTCGGATACAAACGTATCCTACATCCACGAGGACTTGCAAACTAGTTCAGATTTACAGTGTACATTAACAGGACTTAATAAAACACTAAAGACACCCTCTTTATGTTATACGCCGTTCTTGAATACGACTCGAACCTGTTGATAATCAAAGCAATTTATCCATCCGCACTCTTGGGCTCATTCCAATGTTAAACTCCCTTCAAACGGCGTAGCGACCTCTCCCGAGATCTGTTAAGCACTTCTCGCAAAACGCCGATCTTTTTTATGGCCTGGTAGAAGAAACCCGTCAAGTTGCCACACGTGATGTGCCGACAGGGCTGCAGCACGGGCTGCACGCTTCAAAGCATTTATGCTGTGATTTTTCTTTTTAAAGCTCCATGGGACTCATATGAGGTGGAGGGCCTTATATAGGCAGGGAATTACCACCCTAAACCTAACTTGAGTCCTAAGAAATCGATTTCACTAGGTAATAGAATCCTAGTCGATTTCTACTTCTATTCTTGATAAGTATAAAAGATACCTAACTATAATATAATACATGAAAATAAATCTAAGTCCTAATAACAACATTACAAGAATATGACTCTAATTAATTCCAAAATAAACATGAAAAACATATCTTTGTCAATCTTTAATTTCCACGTATGACGGATTTCTTCAATCTTCACTAACGGGAAATCTGATGCCAACAATAATGTTCATCTTAATTTAAGTTAAAAAAAAGTTTGTTAATAACAATTTGATAATAAATGAAAAAAAGGTTAAAGGGAAGAGAATAAAGAAAAAAAAAAAAAAAAGGCAAACCACGCTCAAGAGACGCGCTCAGGAGGGCGAATGCCAACTCCCTCCGCCTTTCCTCCACGCCAATTTATTAGAAATGGAATTGAAGATATTTATCCATTGGAACTAAAATATGAAAAATATAACATTTTCTTTTTCTCTTTTTTCCCCATAAACTAAAAAGATCTATTTATAATTTACTTTTTTGCTAATAAAAATTACAAAGCTGATCAAAAGATCTTATGCATCAATTATTTACATTTTTAGTCATTTTGATATTCTATCAAACATTTTGTATAGCAAATACCACGTGCATCACATTAATTAGTTTATTAGTAATATTGCTTTTGAAATACCACCAATTCTCTTTTATTAAAAAGAAAAAAATAAAAACAAAAACAAATATAGTAGATTTAATTTAAATATTTATCTATTTGTTGTAGTTAGTGTGATCCAGCCACAAAGTGATAGGGTCTAAATAGCATCTTGATACTGTATACTAGAATAATTAAATTTAGCCAAAGGCAACTTTGTTGGAGATATTTGATTTCTTTGCTTTTTCTTTGCCA
This sequence comes from Erythranthe guttata, assembly GCF_056151865.1. Classification (NCBI taxonomy): domain Eukaryota; kingdom Viridiplantae; phylum Streptophyta; class Magnoliopsida; order Lamiales; family Phrymaceae; genus Erythranthe; species Erythranthe guttata. The sequence continues at coordinate 8,508,499 of NC_142540.1, forward strand.
ACTTGTTGAAGAGATATATATCTATCATAATATCCAGCATAGGGTTTATTACATTCATCACCCCTATATTTGCTATAATTATTTAAAAACATTCATATATGTTATTAATATTAGCCAAAATCTTGGCTTTTTTTTTTTTAGCAAACTACCCCCTAAAACTCACCATCTAGGACTTGTGTGCTAAGAAATTATCACACACACACACACACACATATATATATATATATATATATATATATATATATATATATATATATATATATATATATATATATATATATATATGATATTATGCTAATATTTATAACACAATAGTAATATAGGGGTACTAAATGCAATAAATTACTAATGTGATTTTTAATTATTATTATTTTAATATGTCCTTTTATTTTATTTACATATTTTGGTCTATATATGTCCCCTAAAAAATATAAACACAATTATAATGTACAATTGCTAAGTTAAGTATTTTAATAATGTACCATGTCCATATTACATTATATTTTATTTCGGGCGAATAGCAAAAAGGCCCATCACATGGGACTTAAATGCATTTTGGTCCACAAAAAAACAGTCTCTCAATTAAGTCTATCCCCATGTCTTTAGTCTAAAATACCCTCAATAATATAATTCTTATCAATTCCACCCATTATGTTCTAACTTCCTTAATATTACACATTGACCCCGTATTTAAACAAATATATCACATTAACCCCCAAAACTTTTTTTTTTTCAGAAAATAATTTTTTTTCTGAAATATTCAGATTCCGGCCAGATTTCCGGCGTTGACCGCCGGAGACCGCCGTTGACTTTTTCTTTTTTTTTTTTTTTGTTTTGAAAATTTTTTTTTTTTCCTGAAATTTTTTCCGGCCGGTCAACCACCGTTGACCGCCGGTCTCCGGCGTTGACTTTTTTTTTTTTTTTTTAAATTTTTTTTCTTACAAGAAAAAAATATTTTAATTAATATTACTGTTTTAGCTACTAAATTATTGTCTCAGACAGTAATATTATTGTTTGGGACAGTAATATTATGAATATTATTTTTCCGAACAGTAATATTATGAATATTATTTTTCCGAACAGTAATATTATTAATATTATTGTCTAAGATAGTTAAATTACTGTTGAAGACAGTAATTTAGCATCTAAGGCATTATTTTTTTTTAAGAAAAAAAAATGAAAAAAAAGTCAATTAATAGTGTCTCCAACAGTTAAATAACTGCTGGAGACAGTAATTTAGCAAACGAATACAGTAATATTAATTAAAAACATTTTTTTTAAGAATAAAAAAGTGAATTAACAGTTAAATCACTGTCTCCAACAGTTATATAACTGCTGGAGACAGTAATTTAGCAAGATACAGTAATATTAATTAAAATATTTTTGAAGAAAAAAAAAAGTCAATTAACAGCTAAATTACTGTCTCCGGCAGTTAAATAACTGCCGGAGACAGTAATTTAGCAACCAAGACAGTAATATTAATTAAAAACATTTTTTAAGAAAAAACAAAATTATAAAAAAAAAAAAAAAAAAAAAAAAAAAAAAAAAAGTCAACGCCGGAATCTGGCCGGAAAAAAAAACATTTCAGAAAAAAAAAAATCTGGAAAAAAAAATTTTGGAGGGTTAATGTGATATATTTGTTTAAATCCGGGGTCAATGTGTAATAATAAGGAAGTTTGAGCATAATGGGTGGAATTGATAAGAATTAGGGTTAAAATTGGGGTCAAAATTGAAATTAGGGTTAAAATTGGTTAATTGATGAAATTGGGCTAAATTGGGGTGTAAATCATGAAATTGGAATTGAATTGGGTTTCAATGAATTGGGGGTAATTTTGGTATATATAAAAGGATTTTTCTTATTTGCAAATAAGTTTGAATGGGCAGGATTTATTTGAAAGACAAAAAAATTGGATGTCCCTATTTTAATTAAGTTACCTTGTCATGAGCCTATTTGCCATTACCCCTTTTATTTAATACTAATTTAATTCTTACTTATTATTATTGTTTTCTCAAAATAGCTTAAAAAGTTTGGAAATATATTGCATTTGAACTCCTATAAATCTGAGTTAATTACATTTGAAACCACAAGTTGCAATAATCCAAAAGTTTATTATGGGTCCCCCCCCCCCGGTTCGCTTTTAGTGAGATAACATATATATGAAGATAAACTGATGATAGAGAAAGCAAATCATTTTTAACCTTATAAGGCTCTTGATATGGAGAAGATTAAATATATTATTTGTTATATATAGTATCTATTATGCTTGTAGAGTATCTGATTGAGATTGCAAGTACATCTAGGTTATTGTTGCTACCTCTAATTAGCACGATAATTAATATATAATTAACCCTTTACATTTAATTAATTAGATATTACATTAATCACAGAGATTTGATAGTTGTGCTGGCTACTTAATTCCTTTAGAGTCTTTTGGCTAAGATTATTTAAAATATTGTATAAGCTTCTACATCTGATGCAAGATGTTTTAGGAGCTGATAAACAATTAAATCTTATTTTAAAAATTAGTTTTTAAGGTGTCTGTATATGTATTAGCTTATAAGTTGTTTTTAATTTTTATAAGTTCTTCAGGTGTTTGGAATTAAAAAAGTCTGTTTATCGCTATAATGACAAAAGAGTACATGACGCCATTATAACTGTTAAACTTATTGGACTCAAATACTTTTGTTCCTAAAATATTATTATAATATTTACAAATTAATTTTTCAAATAATAATATAAAATTAATATATTAATATAGACTAAAGGTTGTAAAAGAAATATAAATTTTTTTATAGATAAAAGAAATATAATTTATTATTGAGATAATAAGAATATTCGGGTGTTTTATATACATTTTTATAAAATGTGAATAGAGAATAATTTTTTTACAATTATTATGATAATTATATTTTAACTAATAATTAATCTTGATTACAAGAATACGTTGTTTTGATAAAATATAAATGTTATTACTTTTTAGTATTATGAAATATATTAAAGTATTTGAGGACAATTTTATATTTTGAGTGTTCTAATAAATAATCAAATAAGTACTTATAGAAAAAAAAATAGAGTGGAGGTACTTTTTTAAAATCATTTTATAAGCAAGCTCCTAACAACTTACTTTTGGGAAAAATAAGACCTTTACTAATTCATCTTATAAGACCTTTTACCAAATACTTTTAAAGGTACTTTTTTAAAATCATCTTATAAGACCTTTTACCAAATATTTTTAAAGAGCTTATACGCTCTTAAACATTTTATCAGAAATATTTAGGAGTTTATAAGTTGTGCCAAACAGGCTCTTAATCTCTATTACGTTGCAAGAGAAACAAGATCAGATCCTTTTGGGACCATTTTCACACTCAACTTTTATTTTTAAGAAATTTTGTTCGAACTGCAACTCGATCAGACATTAATATATATATATATATATATATATATATATATATATATATATATATATATATATATATATATATATATATATATATTATATGTAATAAAAATTAGTACCTATCATGGATTTCTCATTATTTTATTTTTTATTTTTTTCTGGCAGTTGGGGTTTTGAGCAAGAAAAGCCAAAAGGGAAATAAACTAAATATATATAGTTTAGTTTATCTTTTTACCACACACTCAGAACTCAATGGAGAAACTTCTATGTTCCTTGTCAAGTATCTGGGCCCCGACCAGCATTTTATCATTTTCCACGTGGCAACCCTTTTTTTATTTTTATTTTTATGCACACAGAGTGGGTGGGACCCAGTTTGAAGCATATTAAATTATTGATGTCTTAGTGGTCAACCCTGATTTAGGGAGATTAATAATTAATCCTGGTGTTTTATGAGAAAGTCTTGACCTTTATTAATCTAACTTCAGATGTTTTATCTGATTTTGTCAATAAACACACCTCTTTAACAACATATATTTTGAACAAGGAAACCCCTATATATTTTGTCAATAAACACACCTTTTTATCTGATTTTGACTTTTTTTTTGAACTTTTTTCCGATTTGTTTCCACCGCAAGAGCCCCGCGGTCAACGCTGATACGTCTTCGACGACGTTGACTTTTTTTATTATTTTGAATTTTTTTCTTTCCACCGTCGTTGACTGTTGAGAGTAATGCTATTATAATTGACAGTAATATCATTGTCAACCACACAACATTATTGTCAATTACAATAATATATATATATATTTTTATTTTATTTGCTTTGTTGTACCGTCAACATAATAGTATTATTGTCGTTGACAATACTATTACTATCTAGTATTGTAATATTATTGTGGTTGACAATATTACTGTCAACCATAACAATACTAATATTTTTGAATTTTTATTTTATTTTCCCCTGTTGACTGGTCAACATAATAATATTATTGTATATACAATAATTTATTATGTAACATAGTGATTTTGTTGTTTAATATTATATTGCTAGATAGTAATATATCGATATTACTGTCTATATTATTATATTAAACTATAATATAGGTAATATTAATGTCAACAACAACAATAGTAATAAAATTGTTTTACCAAGCAAAAAAAAATTGATTACAAAAAAAAAAGAAAAAATTAACGTCACGGGAGACCGATGGCACAAAAAATAAAAAGGGCGAATGACAAAAAGGCCCATCACATGTGACTTAAATGCATTTTGGTCAAAAAAAAAACAGTCTCTCAATTAAACCCATCCCCATAGCTTTAGTCTAAAATGCCCTCCATAATATAATTCTTATCAATTCCACCCATTATGCTCTAACTTCCTTAATATTACACATTGATCCTGGATTTAAACAAATATATCATATTAACCCCCCAAAATTTTTTTTTTCAACAATTTATATTTTTTTTTCTGAAATACTTTTTTTCCGGCCAGATTCCGGCTTTGACCTTTTTTTTTTTTTTGAAAACTTTTTTTTTCCTGAATTTTTTTTCCGGCCGGTCAACCACCGTTGACCGCCGGTCTCCCGCGTTGACTTTTTTTTTTTTTTTGATTTTTTTTTTCTTAGGAAAAAAATATTTTAATTAATATTACTCTCTTGGCTACTAAATTACTGTCTCAAACAGTAATATTACTCTTTGAGACAGTAATATTATGAATATTATTTTCCCGAACAGTAATATTATTAATATTATTAATATTATCGTCTAAGACAATTAAATTACTGTTGGAGACAGTAATTTAGCAGCCAAGACAGTAATATTAATTAAAATAATTGTTTTTAACAAAAAAGTTAAATTACTGTCTCCGACAGTTAAATAACTGCTGGAGACAGTTTTAGCAACGAATACAGTAATATTAATTTAAAATATTTGTTTTAAGAATAAAAAGTCAATTAACAGTTAAATTACTGTCTCCGACAGTTAAATAACTGATGGAGACACTAATTTAGCAACGAATACAGTAACATTAATTAAAAATATTTTTTTTAAGAATAAAAACGTCAATTAACAGTTAAATTACTATCTCCGACAGTTAAATAACTGCTGGAGACAGTAATTTAGCAACGAATACAGTAATATTAATTAAAATATTTTTGAAGAAAAAAAAAGTCAATTAACAGTTAAATTACTGTCTCCGACAGTTAAATAACTGCCGGAGACAGTAATTTAGCAGCCAGGACAGTAATATTAATTAAAATATTTTTTTTAAGAAAAAACAAAATTATATAAAAAAAAAGTCAACGCCGGAGACCCGCCGGTCAATGGCAGTTGACCGGCCGGAAAAAAATTTCAGAAAAAAAAGAAGTTTTCAAAAAAATTAAAAATCAACGCTGGAGACCGGCGGTCTCCGGTGGTGAAAATTGGGGTCAAAATTGAAATTAGGGTTAAAATTGGTTAATTGATGAAATTGGGCTAAATCGGGGTGTAAATAATGAGATTGGAGTTGAATTGGGTTTCAATGAATTGAGGGTAATTTTGATATATATAAAAGGATTTTTCTTATTTCCAAATAAGTTTGTATGAGTTGGATTTATTTGAAAGACAAAAAAGTTGGATGTCCCTCTTTTAAATAAGTGCCCTTGTCATGGGCCTATTTGTCATTTACCCAAATAAAAAAATGAAAAAAAAACCAGAAAAAAAAGTCTACGTCGCAGGAGGCGAAAAAAAAAAAGAAAGAAAGTCCATGTTGGGGACTAGCGGTAAACGGATGTGATAGTCAAAATTGGAGTCGAAATTATTTTAGGAGTCAAAATTAAATAGTTAAAAATTTGGGTTTAATAGCATTAAATGGATGAAATTGGAACATTTTAAAGTTTGAGGAAATAGTTTAATCGTTTATACACTTCTAAACCTTGTGTGAATTTTTTTTCGTAAAATAGGTTTTTTAATAGACGTGGATATGAATAAGAAGCATCATAAATAATAAGTGTCCAAACAAACGTACAAGTTCAATTTCAACTAGTGCATATTACAATGCAATTAATTTAGGGCTAGTTTCATCTTTTTTATTAATAAATATTCTGTACTTATTTTTATGGGATCTAATATTTTTTTTACTAGTTAAAATGATAGCCAAAGACAAAGATGTATGTTGATAAACATCTTGCATCTAGAACTTAACTATTTGGCCATACATTCAAGTTATCTAAAAAGGAATTAGAAAACCAGTAACTACGATTAATAAAAACTTACTAGCTACAATGGGATACAATAATTGCCTATGATATGACTTATTAAATTAATGAAGAATTCGTATTTTTTGTTCATGTATGTTAACATATATATATGCCTCTATAATATAAGAATAAAATATGGAATAATGGAAACCTTGAGATATCTTCAATCTTGAAAATATATTGTCTGCCAATAAAGGTTGAGCCAACTAACTATTAACACATTAATATTAGTTTCAAATAAAGAATGAACAAATTATTAAAAAAATATAATCCCCACCCCCCACAAAACCTTTTTCCTCTATAAAAGCCCGTCACATGCATCCACCTCCTTAGAAAAAATATTCAAAACAAACCAATATGGCAGCTTCTTCTTCTTCTTCTTCAATTTCCTCACTCTCAACTTCCATAATGCAAGAACTCTTAGTAATCAACTTCCACTCATCAAGAAAACTACTTCTCCACAACCCACTATACACCACCCCACCCCTACCCACCCCACCCCCATCCCAACAACCACCTCGGCAAAACAACACATTCGACGCTAACGTAGTCATGGTCCTATCGGTGCTATTGTGCGCCCTCATCTGCTCACTCGGCCTCAACTCAATCATACGGTGCGCCCTCCGGTGCTCGAGCCTTGTGGGGTCCGCCGAATCGGCCGACAGCCCACAGGCTCAGCAGTGCCAGCTGGCGAACACGGGGATCAAGAAGAAGGCCCTCAAGACATTCCCCACAATAAGCTTCTCCGCCGACCTCAAGCTGCCGGGACTAGACACCGAGTGCGCCATCTGCCTCTCGGAATTCACAGCTGGCGAGCGCGTGAGGGTGCTCCCCAAGTGCCACCATGGATTCCACGTGCGCTGCATTGATAAGTGGCTCAACTGCCACTCTTCTTGCCCTACTTGCCGCCACTGCCTCATCGAAACCTGCAATAAAATCGTCGCCTCCACTACTACACCTCGTACTACCACCCAATCATTAGTTGTTGTTGAGGAAGTTTGTGTCAGGATTGAACCTCTCCATCCAGAAGGTTTGATTCGTAATTATCAAACTTAATTAGGATTAATTAATTACATAGATATATATTCTGTATCATATAGTAGATTAATTTTCTTTTTCTTTTTGTTGTTGTTTCTTCTTTTTTTTTTTTACAATTAGCTTAGGGAGAGATTGGATCGTGTATATTTCAATATGATCATTTTCAATTTTTTATTTTAATATTATCAATCTATATGCGCGCGTGGGTGTATTAATTTATACACGCGCGTGTACATTAATAATGTTGAAATATGAATCGAAATATTATTTGAAATGTACGAATTATTGATCTATCTCTGCAGACAATGAGGGCTGGGTAGTGCTATGTTAGGTGGAAAGTGGCAATTAACATTTTGCACTAGCTAGGGTTTTCAATTATGGGGCCAGCAGCCAAATAATATCATTAATAATTAAGTGTATATAAGATTTTCATTTGATCTCTACTTCATATATGTGATTGATTGTGATTTCCGGCCAGCATGTTGATATAAAAAAAAAAAAAAAGATGCATTATTGAGAACAATATATAAGCACCAATGTCACATCACACAAATTTTTGTTGCATGATACATTTCATAATCATTGATTATGTGGTTAAAATTTTCTATTATAATTTAATTTAATTTAACCCTTTACAAAACTAAAAAGAATGCCTAATTAATTAAATAGACAATTAGGGAGTGAATATACAATACATATATACATATACATATATATGGATGAAGCTTCTGAAAATATTGTTGTCTGAGTCAACACTCACCTACAAAGTATAAAAGGCTGATTAAATTCGTAAAAAAACATGATTAATTACAAAAGGTAAGTCCACTGAAATTGGATTAGCCAGTGTTTTGAGAGTTAAATTGTACAGTTGTCATGCTATTAGAGGGGCATTTGCTCAATAATTAGCTTAATTAACCAAAGAATGGAGAACATTACTAATTAATGAATGCCTTCTCTCAACATTTTATAATTAGCATCAGCCAGTTTAATTGAAGAAATTAGATGATTGTAAAGGATTCGAGTATTGGAGATTTGGAGTGGATTTCATGTTGGATATATGACTCCTTTCTTTTTATTCACTTAACTAAGTTTATGTTAAACAAAATTAAGAGTCGAACATCAAATGTTTTTTTTTAATGCATGAACATGCAAACAATCATATAGACGCACCGGGTAAACCTACAGTCTCGTATAATAGCTTGCAAATTATACAAAATACATAAATCACACTAGGCTAATCATATGTGACAAGCTCGATCTAACGGCTATTGGCAAGGGGATTCGAACTTTGCTCAACTGACATAATCTCACTTGTGTTGGTGAAAATACCTACACGCAAGTCCACGTATCTAACAAAGTAATATAGTGGACAATTAAGTCCGGATATCAATCCCACGAGAAATATTCAACTATTTAATTCTAAACGCTAGATTTTACCAATTATATTTAAGTCCACCCTACATAGTCGAATCTTGGATTGATTTAACTAAACTATAAACTAAATTAATAATAATAATTAATTGAGCAAGAAAAACAAGTAAGCAAATAACATGAAGAGTGATCAAATTAAAATAAAAAATCTAGGATTTTATCTTCTCTTTGTAATTATCTATCCTCCAATTTCCTTCAATTATGCAAGTAAATAATTCGGATTACTAACCTCAGATGCTAATTTAATCATAACCCATTTTCGCGTGTATTATGATCCTATTATTCATTACTAAATTACTGTATTCAACAATTCAATCAAGAACAAAGCATTAAGAACAAATCTCATTAATGGCCACCTAAGGGGTCAACTATATTCCTCTAATTATTACGAAGTTTTGTACGAAAAAATCATCTTGGGATTTCTTCATAAAAGAGAAGATCTTTACTTCTCTCTTTTGTATTCTTTGAATATTGTTTTATAAAAAAATTCGTTTGTGAAGACACATCCACAAGTTATATATTTGTGGATAGTTATTTAAAAATTGTGTTGTTTAAATTCCGCTGTAAAACATTTTTTTACTCAAGTCTTTGCCTAATATTTTGTCTAAATCTCTGATTTGATATTTATTATAACATAATTACATGAATTCAGATGCATAGAATTCTTTCAAGGAGGTGCAGACCAAAAACTCTTTTACAAAAAAAGTTCAGACAAAGTGCAGCGGTGTGTAAAAGATCATAATACACCCTTATATTTTAATATGCTCCAATTTCATCCCATTGGCTCCAATTTGACCTCAAATTTCACCAATTATTCAATTCTTACCCCTAACCCAATTATGACCGTCGTCCGGTCAGCCGCTGTTGATCGCAGTCTCCGACGTTGAATTTTTTTTCCCCTACTACCGCGCTGCTGACTAATGCGATCAACGCCGGTCTCCGACAGCATTGACTTTTTTTTCCTTTTTTTTAAAATTTTTTTTTTCTGAACATTTTTTGGCCCCCGTAAAAAAACAGTAATATTATTGTGGTTGACAGTAATATTAACTATATTACTGTTTAACAATGTCATATTGCTATATTACTATCAAGCACAATAATTAACACAACAAAATCACTATGTTACATAATACATTATTGTGTAATACAATAATATTATTATGTTGACTGGTCAACAAAAGCAAACATAATAAAAAGCCAAAAAAAAAAAATATTACTGTAACGACAGTAATATTACTGTCAACCACATTAATATTATTGTGTTTACAATAATTTTACTGCCAACGACAGTAATATTAATATTATTGTCACGTTGACCAGTCAATAAATCAATCAAAATAAAAAATAAAAACAAAATATAATAATAATATTGATGTGGTTGACAATAATATTATTGTGTTTACAGTAATTTTACAGTAATTTTACTTCAACGACAATATTATTACAATAGTAGACAGTAATATTATTACGTTGACCGGTCAACAAATGAAACAAAATAAAAAAGTAAAAAATAAATCAAAAATTATATTGATGGGGTTGACTAGGGGTGGTACATGAGCCGAGCCGACACGTGAGCTCGATGAGCCGACTCGAAAAAAGCTCGAACTCGGAGCTCGAGCTTTCTGACGAGCCGAGTTCGAGCCAGTTTTGAGCTCACGAGCCGGCTCGCGAGCCTTATTTATTATTTTTTTTATATATTATTTTTTATTTATATAATGTATAATAATATAAAATATTATAGAAATAAATAAAAATAAAATATAAATATTAAAAATATATATACATACATATATATATATAATTACAATTTATTTTTTATTTTGTAAGTTTTTTCAATAATTTGTAATAATAATAATAAAATAATAATTAAAAAAATATTAAAAAAAAAAACAACAACAAAATGAGCTTGGGCTCGAGCTAGACAAAATAGACACGAGCTCGAGCTCGAGCCTGCCAAAAGAGGCGAGCTCGACTCATTCACACCCCTAGGGTTGACAGTAATGTTATTGTGTTTACAGTAATTTTACTGTCAACCACAGTAATATTACAATGGTAGACAATAATATTTTTATGTTGACTGGTCAGCAAACGAAACAAAAGAAAAAAAAAAAAATTGATGTGGATGATAGTAATATTAATGTGTTTCAAGAAAATAAAAAAAATAAAACCAATGCCCGAATTGAGTTAAAATTTGATTTCTTTTTTTTTTCAAAATTGATGAAATTGAAGTTAAATTGGAATTACAATTAGGAATTGAAGTTAAAGGATTGCGGGTAATTTTGTCATATTGATAATATTTGTCTTTATTTATAAACATATTAAAATAATGGGCTTATTGGTGAAAAAAATATAGCAACTAAATCTAGAATAATAAGAGACGTGATGTTTCCACCCTCAAAATATCTTATTTCACCACCACATTAAATATATTTCCTATTTTACCCATTTTCTTCTTATTTCATCTATACTCTACAAATTCATAAACCGTCCATCACTAAACTAATTAAAATATTTATAAAAAAACTCCACCATTTTTCACTGGAATCTTTACCACAAAATCCCACCATCTCCACCTTAAGTGAACAAACTTTTGTCAAGAAAAACACGATAGCTAAAAAAGAGCAGGAATTCACTTTCTTGGAGAAATAAATTAAGAGTGCTTGTATAGAAGATCCTGAACTTGCTCCTAAATTGACCAGCTTGGCTTAATATAATTTTGTTTCCTAAAAAAAAAAACTTTATATAATCTGTAGGACATCTGATACGAAAGTTTAAATATCTTGTAATAAATATTTCAAATAGGAATAACTTAGAACACTTAAGTGAATATAAGGAAGGATAGTGGATTAGAAATTCGAGAGATATTTATGATATTTTATGTATTTTTTGTGGTGAATTGAGAAGTTTTAGATGTGCAAATAACATCACTCAATAATAAAAATAATTGGTCAGGACATCCAACAAATCATCCTCTCCTCAATTAATAATAGATATAAATAGTAATATAAATTATTGTATTAATAATCCCTCGAAACTCCTTTTTCAAATAGCAGTACTAGTGATAGAACTGTGATTTAATTAAACTTTTTGGAGAAAATCAGAAAAGGCAATAGGAATATAGGATACACTAAACTAGGATCTAAAGCATTCCCCATCAACCCAACCCAACCCCACCCCTCCCACCACCAAGAATATAATTTATTTATTTTCTGAAAAGGGTTTGACTTTAGAAAAAGAGACCAAAAAAGAAGGATAAAATTATTTCAAAAAGGAAAATCCAGAAATTAAAAATATATATAACAATAGGATATTTATTCAATCTCTATATATTAACCTTAAATTTTTGAAGAAAAATGGAAGAGATAAGAGAGATGTTCAATCAAATGGAGCCCAGATGAAAATGAATGGAATCTGAGAGAGAGAGCACACAATATTACCCACATGTCAATCCTAAGATATATAAAACACATGCATGTGCATGTATAAAGTATAAACTTGGTGGCTAAATGTAGATATTGTAGAGATATTTTTAGGCAAACTTTTTATTCTGAAATTAAATTTACTCTTTCCAAAAATAACTTAATTATAAGAAACATAAGTTTTGATGCTACACCTGATTATTTACATTGGGTGAATTTCAACTATATATCTACATATAATCACATACATACACATTCATATGTATTTGTGTTTAGTAAATGATTATTAATCAGATCTATGATTAAAATCTAATTGGTGTAGATGTAGCATCTATCTCCCTAAAATTTAGTGACAATTTAATATATAGGTAAGTGTTTTTTAGATGTTACATCTGGTCATTTACACTGAGTGAATTTCAACCGTAGATCTACGCATAATCACATACACCCATATGTATATGTGCTTAGTGCATAGTTATTTAATCAGATTTATGATTAAAATCCGACTGGTGTAGATGTAGCATCTATCTCCCTAAAATTCAGTGACAATTTAGTATGTAGGTCAAGTATTTTTTTTATATTAACTTGTACAATTTTTCATTTTATTGGAATATTTATGTTTACTAATATATGTAAAATTACTAAAAAATATATAAAGTTATTTTCACTTAATATAAGTGATTAGTTACAAAATAAAAATGATATATATACTAAAAATATATGTGTTTTTACCTTTTAGTGTCAAGATTATATTATAAGTTAATTTCTTATTATTAATATTTTATTGTACCTTTAATTTACTAGTGCATTTTTTAAGTGTAGAAAAGTCGATTGTTATCATATAAAGCAAAAACCCCATGATTGATTGATGTGGACAATCGAGCTTTGGATAATTTTCCGCATCTTTTCTTGATCACTTGGCTAACTATATATGGAGCGCATTTAATTTGTTTTCACTTTTAATTTTATCTTCATGTTTATTTACCTTTCAAAAGTTGATTTCTTGAAAGTTTTTATATAATTAATTGATATTTGAAATGATTATTTTATGTTCACTTTATAAGTTTGGAATTTATAAAAAAATGGTGGTTTCAGAAAGAAAAAACAACGTATTGTAATTTTTTTTAACAAAGGAACCCGCAACCAATCATATATGTGCACTGGGTAAACTTAAACTCTCGTATAATAGCTTGCAAACCATAAGACAAATGGAAATCACATTAGGCTAAGCATGTGTGACAAACTCGATCTAGCGATCGTTGGTAAATGAATTCGAACTTGGGTCAATGGACACGGATTCACTTGCTCGAACCGCTAGAACATCCCTTACGAAAAAAATAAGTTGGAATTTTGAGTATACAGTTGCATGACTTGACATAAAACCTAAGTTCACTGAAAAATATTTTTGCAAATAAAATTCAAAGGAAATTGTGAACACTGAGCATCAAAATTCAATGGGTCGGAGAAACTTGAGAATACAATTTTATGTTGTTTTATTAATTTATAAATAACTTGGAAACTAGTATATCATATTTAAATTAAAATATAATTTCACAAAAGCATACTGATAACACTTTTTATATAATATACTAATAGTTTTCAAAATAAATTTTATTTTTTTAATTGTAAACACATATGAACATACTTATCTTAATTTTTTAAATATATTTATTGTTGAATTTGTAAAGTCATATTTAAATTTAAATATATTTTCATTATATCTTTACTCGTAAGAATCATTAAACCACTCATCAAAAAATGCATCCTATAGCATTCAACTTCTAACACCCTTAAAACATACAAGAATACTTACCATTGGGGCACAACACATTATTGATAATTATCTAACAATAAGCATATATATCACAACTCCACAATGTATAATGATTATAAAACTTATATAAATAATGTTAAAAAAATTACTAATTCTCATATAATAATAAGTATTATTATATATTAAAAATATCCAATATTAACAGATCTATATATAATAAATTTTAAATATTTAAGGAAATGCGGATCAACTCGTGTTATTTAAAAATGAATTTCCAAAGAATTTGAAGTTTGAATTGAATCTTAGATCGTAAGATTTAATTAAATCGTAAGATTTGAATCAATTAAGCTCATGTGTTTTCAATTCGAAAACAATACTCAAAGATTTGAAACGATTAAGCTCAAGTCATTTCAATTCATAGACAGTATTCAAATATTTGAATCGGTTAAACTCAACAATTTACAAATAACGTATTAATCGAAGTAACTATGTATAGTTAAAGTTTAGTATTTTTTTTTTTTGAATTTTATCATAAAAAGAATAAAATTTAATTTGTAAAAATCGTAAGATTTAATCGATTCAAATATTATGGTTAGATTAAATCTTACGATTTACGATTTGATTTTTATAAATTTTAAGAATTAATATTTTTTTTTTATTATTAAAATTGAATTAAAAGGATATTAGACTTTGATTATAAATAGTTAACTCGATTAATACGTTCTTGTCAATGGTTGAACTTAATGGATTCCAATCTCTGAAACATATTTACAAATTGAACGGGCTTGAGCTTAATCGATTCAAGTCTTACGATTTGATTCTTACGTAAGTTAGGAATTAAGTTTATTATTTTATTGATAAAATAGAATTAAAAATATATCAGAGTTTATTTATAAATAGTTACACCAACCCTCACTAGGAGAGTTGGTACCTAGCCTTACCAATAGGGTAAAGGTCTAGGGTTCGAACCCCCTTCCCCTACTTCCACTTGCAATGGACTTGAATTTACTCAAAAAAAAAATTATAAATAGTTACTTTAATTAATACGTTCTTGTAAATTATTAAGCTTCATTGATTCAAATCTTTGATTAACCTTTACTAAGTGAAAGGAATTATTTGAGCTTAATCAATCAAAAGAGTTATAATCTATTTTTTTTTTCTTCTAAATAAACATCGTATTTTATTTTTTATTCGAATTTGTAACACTATCGATTTAATAACCTACGCGAGCTTGTATTAAGTTATGCATTTGTTTATATTTAATTGAGTATTCTTTATATTTATATATATATATATATATATATATATATATATATATATTATTTAAAAACTTTATTATATTAAATTTATTAATAATTTATTTAAAATCATTCAGCCATGTTATTTTTCTAGGGTCCAGATTTAATCTTACAAAATTAATGGTGATTGAAACATATTTCATATAAGTTTAGAACATGAAGTATCTCACCCTAGACATATGCTATCTTAATATCAACTTTTCGAATATTTTGTGATGGGTGATCTAGCCAATTAAGATTGTAAGAACTACGGTTTTAACTAAAATAATTAATACATTTGATTGAGGAAGATGTGTTCAAGTTTAAGCTTGGTCGATTTGTACACACTGATCACATTCTCGATTTTTTCTGGGTATTTCTCGGTCCCCTTGCTGAAAGTTCTCTCCAACGCAAGAGTGTCACAAATGAAATGCCTGGTTATTCCAAAATCAACTAGTTAGCATTAACTATGCTTGAAACATATTACAGTTGAGTGTAAAATTAATACTCATTACGTTTACTTTATGTAAATTTTTTGTTTAAATTTAATAATATTTGTGTTTTAATTGATAATTTTGTCTTTTATAGGTGCAAATCGAGAATTATGTGTGCATGAATGAAAAATGATCAAATAGAAAGGAAAAAATTGCAATTAAGAAAATAAAATCAAATTGCAATAAGGAATTCTTCAACAATTTTGGCAGTGTCCACGATTTCGATCATATCTCTCTCATCCGAACACCAAATCAAATCACCTGATTCTAGCATCATTGGAAAGCTATTTTAAGGACTACAATCTTTATCTCACGCAATTTACCTAAATTTGGATGCGGGAATTGAGTCATATTAGGTTCCTACTATTTCATTATCAAGAAAAGTCTGTAAAAGCAACAATTTCCTACACCATTAAAGACGAAATTCAACAAGAAGACGACTACGAATAAAGCAGAGATCTGACAAATCTATAGCATAATTATTATTCTTCTTCTCTTCTTTTGATTTATGTTCTTTAATATTTTTATGATGTTTTTGCTAGAAAACATGAGTAGCTAATTTTTTTCTAGAATTTTATTGGAACTCTATGTGGGGATTGTGAACTTGTTTTCTTGAGATTATGTAATTATAATTTTTTTGAATATTTATTCTGCTTATTATGATTGTGAGTGCATGAACTTGATCAATTTATGTAATTTATCTTTGATTATTGGAATTAACTCGACATACCTATTTTGATAATTAGACGTTAAATAGAAGAACCTTGTAGTAGTTTTCACCGATTAGTGTGATAATTGCATGTGGTATCGTAGCCATACACATATTCACCTTAGGTAAACCATTATTGAGACTTATTCTTTAATCCTTTATTCATAATCGGATTGCATAGACATACAATAATTTTATTTTGAATAATAGAATTATAATACACGTGAAAGCGGGTTATAATTAATATAGTGTCTCAGGTTAATAATAAAAAAATCATATATTGGATAATTGAGGGGTTTTGGGTGTGCCATTCTTGCATAAGGGGAAGATAGAATCATAGGTTTGCTTTTTATTGATAATTGTTTATTATTCTATTTTCTTGCATATTGAATTAAAATAAACTTGACAACCTTTAGATTGTTGGATAGGAATATAATTGTTAGAATTTGGTACTTAAGATTAGGTGATTTGAGTATACCATGTTGTATCGACATCCGACTTTTTTGAGTCCACTTTTCCCACTTGTAAGCGATACGTGCACTTTCGTGTTAGTATTTTCACCAACAAGTTTCTGGCGCCGTTGTCGGGAAATATTTTTAATTGTCTACAATGAGATTCGGCCAATTCTTCTTACTTCATCCATGTAACTTGTATTAGTGTTTTTATTTTTGATTTGTTTTATACATGTTTGGTTATTATGTTCACTCATATCAAACGGGATATGAATGGTTTGAGTCTGACGAAAACTTCCAAAACACCTGCGATGTGCTTCCAGTTTGTTTAGAATGTGATGGCACTCACATACGCACTAATGTTGGGAAACACAAATTTCAGCAATTCGATGGAAATACCAACAGGGTGCCACCACTTCCCGAGCACGTCAAACCTCAAGGCGATACTTATCGAGTGCATGTTGTGGACACAACAAGCAATTCAAAAGCTAGAAACGCAAGTGGAGCAGCACGTACTGCCAGGCAATTCTCAACCACGTGAACCTCTTCTAGGCAATATGGTGGATACACGTAGCGGACAAAAACTACTTTGAATAATGCAATGATAAAGCTTCTTCGGTGTCAAAAAAAAACATATATGAGAAAGAAAAAAGTACTCAATGCTCTTGAGAAAACAACTGTTTGAGGATTCAATTGAGCGGAATTTGGCCGACGTCCTGGTTCGCATGAATAAAGAGGAGATGTACATGGATGTAATAGAACTTCAGAGAAGTCAAATTGTGGATCCCATCAATGTTGCAATTCAAGAGTTGATGGCCTACGAAAAAGTGACTATGTTTAAGGTGGAGGTTATACGCGGACTGAAAGTTTTTTTATACCGATTTGAGGGTGCAGTTGATGAACATCCCATCTTGGCTTCATACCAATTGATTACAAACAAAAAAAACTACAAGCAAGGATGAACCCTAACATTTGGCAATGTTTTCTATGCATTGGTTGTAATTGAGGTTGTAGAGCCCACAAATGGATGTGCAATCTACAAGGCTTTAGATTGGACATAACAGTTTCAAGAAGCAAATTTTGGCTGAAGATTATAAACTTAGCACTTCTCGTGAAGCAATCCGAGCATCGTTTTTTTTCTTTATTTTTATTTTTCTTAGGATTTTAGTAAGCATGCAATTTAATAATTTAATCTTCTTTCAATTTTCAGGTCGAAAATCGCATATTAGCAGCCCACATAGCCGTCCCGAAGACAAATCAAAAATATTGTTCGGCCCAAAAAAACACATTGGGACGGCCGTCCGAAAATCAGTTCAAACAGTGGGACGGTTATCCAAAAAATGTAAAAGTGCAAACCGGAGATGGGCGTTTCGACTAGTCATGTGTATTCTATAATTGATCTTTGTTCTAATTACATCGAGGGTAACGTAAATTTTAAGTTTGAGGGTGGGAAATCACTTTTTATGCAATTTATATGCTTTAAATTGCATGCCTTAGGATTATTTTTTCTACTTTTTAGTTGTTTTTGTTTATTTATTGCTTTACAAAAAACAATTTGCTTTAGTTGAATGCATCATTGAATTATGATGAAAAATGGTCAATATTTGATGATGAAATTGATTACTTTATTTTAACTACGATTGAATTTGGGTGAGCTTTCGATTCAATGTAACTTAGGAGTAGTCAGTTAAGAATCATGGATTATGTGTTGCTTTTGTTGATTTTTTTTGGATTTTAAACGTGGAGATTATTCATGCTATATCATATGATGTTCGGTTTTAAAACTCACCTTAGGAATCTATGAAGTAAATTATCGAGTCATTGAGTGATTCTAGACGTGATGTGGGCCTTTGATCCGTTGACCCTTTCAAGCCTATTCTTTAACATATTGATCATTAGATCATTGATTGTGCTTTGGAGAAACGGTGTTCTTTCTTTTAGCTAAATTAAAGTGGGTAGATTAGATGGAGGATTTCTTGAAGAAAGAAAAATCACGAGCAAAAATCGAAGAAATAAAACTCGCACCTACCTCATGAGCAAAAGTGGAGATTTTTTAGCTCTTGAGAATCAAGTAGGTTAATAAGTTCTTAGAGGTGAAACAGTAATTTCAAAATTCAAATCATTAAATCCTGGCGAAAAGACCTTGATTCAAGAAAAAAAGTTTATCAATTCCTTAAGTGCAACTCTTTTATCAAGAATGGTTAAATAAAAAAGGAGAAGAGTAGCCACTTATACCCATAATTCTTACATTGCACCAAAGACCCAAACAACT
The DNA here is from genome assembly GCF_056151865.1 of Erythranthe guttata. Classification (NCBI taxonomy): domain Eukaryota; kingdom Viridiplantae; phylum Streptophyta; class Magnoliopsida; order Lamiales; family Phrymaceae; genus Erythranthe; species Erythranthe guttata. Next base: position 8,527,998 of record NC_142540.1, read on the forward strand.
GAAAGCAAAAAGTCACAACGATCCTAGCTCAATTATTCAATATTAGCAGAGTAGAGGAAATCGGTGAGTCTTTAGAGTCAAACATTATTATGCAAGTATAAATTTTGTCCATTTTTAGATTACAAATATTGGATGCTTGTACCAATAACTAATTTGTTATTTTTTGCATTGGTAAGCTATTAAGTTTCTTTGAGTTCCGAGCTTGTAATGTTTTTGAAAATGGTTATTCCAACTGCAAGTTTTGAAAACGTGAAAATTGTCCATTAATTTATGTGAGGAGATGCATTAGTTGGATTTGTTGTTTTGCAAGTCGTTAGTCTTTGCTTGAGGACAAAGAAAAAGTTCAAGTTTTGGGGTGTGTTAAGTGTAGAATTTACACTCGTTACCTTTACTTTACGTGGATCTTTTATTTAGATTTAATTGTATTTTGTTCTTTAATTGATAAATTTTATGTTTTTATAGGTACAAATCGAGAATTAAATGGGAATGAAGAAAAAATGATCAAAAAGAAAGGAAAAAAATGCAATTAAGAAAATAAAATCAAATTGAAAGAAGGAATAGCGCAACAATTTCGGCAGTATCCAAGATTTCAATCATATTTCTCTCATCTGAAGTCCAAACCTCATTCTAGCATCATTGAAAAGCTATTTCAACGGACTACAATTATTTTCCTACGCAATTTACCTAAATTTGGACTCTCACATGGTCAAAATTGGGTAACAAGTCATGTTGGAGAAAATATGAGGAAATTGAGTCTTATTAGGTTTCTACTACTTCTTTATGAAAAAAAGCGTATAAAAACAACAATTCCTTACACCATTAAGGACGAAATTTTGGACCGAACAACAAGAAGACGACTACGAACAATAAGAGAAAACATGAGCACCAATTTCTTAAATAGGATTTAATTGAAACCCTATGTGGGGGTGAACTCATTTTCTTGAGTTATGCAATTATAATTTTATGATTATTTATTCTGCTTGTTATGATTGTGAATGCATGAACTTGATCAATTTATATGCTTTATCTATGGTTATTGGAATTGACTCGACATACCTATTATGATAATTAGACATTAAGTAGAAGAACATTCGAGTAGTTTTGAGCAGATTAGTGTGTTTATTGGATGTGGTATCGTAGACATACAAATATTCACATTAAGCAACCATTATTGATTCATAATCGGATTGCATAGACATATAGTAATTTGGTATGAATAATAGAATTATAATACACGTGAAAGAGAATTAAAATTATTATATTATCGTGTCTCAGGTTAATAATCAAGAATTATATATTGCATAATTGAAGGGTTTTGGGCGAGCAATTCTTGCATAGGGGAAGATAGAATCCTATGTTTGCGTTTTATTGATATTTGTCTATTATTTTACTTTCTTCCATATGGGATTGATAATAAACTTGACAAAATTGCTAGATAGGAATATAATTGGTAGAATTTAATACTTAGGATTAGAAAATTTGAGTGTACTTTGTCCGATCGTCATCCGGCACTTTCGAGTCCACTTTTACTACTCGCATGTTAGTTCATCAAGATGTTTTTTGTGCCAGAGAATATTTTTAATTATCTACGATTCTGATATTTGATTCGACCAATTTTTCTTACTTCAACCGTTTAATTTGTATTTGTATTTTTAATTTTGATTTCTTTTATAAGAGAAAAATGATAAGCATAATGGATTATTTGATATATAGTTTATTTTAATGACGTAAAAATGTGATTTTTAGAATTTCTATTTTTTTTTCCAATGTAAATTATAACCCAAAGAGAGTGGGATGTAACAAATAAAACAAAATAAAAAATAAGAGACATTCTATGTGTGTAACAGAGGGGAAAGAGAAAGACATAAGAGAGAGAAGAGAAACAAAGAGGCAGTGACTGGGATGGCAAAAAACCTTGATCCATTAGCTATTTGTGGGTTACTGCTCCGTTTAAAATTCGATAACGAAAGCATTAGAGTTTAGTAATGATTTAGGTATAATGAATACAAACCGGTACGAATATGGCATGGTTCTAATTTTACTCTCCAGATTTTTTGGTACAAGACCATTTGTTATATATGATGTGCACCCGTTTAATAAATGGGTATCCGACTGTATAACCCCACACACACACACATACACATACACACACACACACACACATATATATATATATATATATATATATATATATATATATATATATATATATATATATATATATATATATATATATATATATATATATATATATATATATATAGACATGGCCACGGGCCGGGTCGGGTCTGGGTCCGGGTCGGACCCGCTGGGTCCGGGTCCTACTTTTTTGGGACCCGAAACCGACCCGCGTGGAGGCGGGTCCGGGTCCAAGTCGGGTCCACTCGGGTCCTCCGGGTCTGGGCCGGGTCCGGGTCTGGGCCGGGTCCGGGTCGGGTCCGGGTCCAAAATCGGTTCTTGAATTTTTATTTTTTTTTAATTTAATTTTATTATTTTCGGGTCGGGTCCGGTTCGGGTCCGGGTGGACCCGAGTTTCTAGCCGTTGAAATAAAAAAAAAATAAAAAATTGAATTTTTGGGTCAGGTCTGGGTCGGGTCCGGGTCGGTTCCGGGTGGACCCGAGTTTCTAGCCATTATAATTTAAAAAAAAATACATTTTTTGAATGCTCGGACCGGGTCCGGGCCGGGTCCGGGTCGGGTCCGGTTCGGGTCCGGTTTCTAGCCATTGCATTTTCGAATTTTGAAAAAAAAAATATTTTTTTATTCGGGTGGACCCGACGGGTCCTCGGGTCCACCCGCCGGGTGGACCCATACATTTCCGGGTCCGGGTCCGAGTCCATTGTCAACGGGGCGGGTCCGGGTCAGACCCGACCCGTGGCCATGTCTATATATATATATTATATATATATATATATATATATATATATATATATATATATATATATATATATATATATATATATATATATATGTTTGTTTCTCTCTTTTTTTCTTGGTTTTTGTTCAACTTTTAGATTATCCATTTCCCGTAGAGTCACGATTCAAACTTTAGAGTAACTAGAACCCTAGAACCACGGCAAAAACAACAAACCCTATAGGATGTTGGTAAGGTTTTTCTCTCTGTGTGAGAGGCATGAATTTATTTTTGATGATAAGATTTCATCGTGTCGATCTAAAATATATTATTGAGTAAAAATGGTTTGATCATACATGATGTTGGTGAAGGTTTTTAGTTGTAATGTTACTTTTTCCTTTGGTCGGTTTCCTATATTTTGTTTGACCATTTTTAGAACCCTAGCCGACGGTTTTTCTTCTTTTCTTTACCCTAATAATCTTTTTAGTTTTTATTGATTGTCTATCCCAGTTTATTTTCTCTCTATGATTTCAGATTGTAGGTTTTGAATTCACTTTTCGTCAGCTATATTGGGGTTCTATAATTCTACAACATCTCTCTTGATCTCACGGTTTTAGATGTCCGGCTCACTCTTCGTATGATTACAATGAGTTGTCTCTTCTGGAAATGTCAAGGGCTCGGGGTTACCTTGACAATTCATTGCCTCATATTTGATCTCATAATCCTGATCTTGTGTTCCTATCCGAGACCAAATGTAATCAGCCATTGATTGAATCAGTGAAAAAGTAATGGAACTTATTTGGATTAAGTGTTGATAAAGTTGGTAGAGGCGGTGGATTGGCTCTCCGATGGAAAAATGATATAACGGTTGACATTCAACACTACTCTCATAATCACAATGATGTGAGGGTTTCGATGCCAATGCATGAAGGAATATGGAGATTCACTGAATTTTACGATTTTGCAGATCATTCTCAACATCACAAGTCTTGGAACCTTTAGAGAAACCTGCAGCGGGAAATAGTTTGCCATGGGTGATTGGGGGCGATTTCAATGAGTTTTTGTCCAATGCAGAGAAAGATGGAGGAGTTCCAAGGTTGCCCGCCATGATTAAGGCTTTTAGAAGTGCGCTTGAAGATTGCGGCTTGTTCGATATCGACTTTAAAGGAGATCCATTTACGTGGAACAATAATAGAGAGAAGCCTGATACAATTCGTTGTAGGTTGGACATAATTTGTGGATCCACATACTGGATAAGGGGTGTGAACGAGTCGAGCTTGCCTCTTTTGGCAGGCTCGAGCTTGAGCTCGAATCTATTTTGTGGAGTTCGAGCCAAAGCTCATTTTGTTGTTTTTATTTTTCTTCTAAATATGTTTTTAATTATTATTTTATTATTTTTAAAAATTATTTTAAAAAACTACAAAATAAACAATAAATTGTAATTATATATTTTTTAATATTTATATTTTATTTTTATATATTTCTATAATATTTTATATTATTATAGATTATTTAAAAAAAAAATAATATATAACTAATAAAAAAAATAATAAATTAGGTTCACCAGCTCACGAACAACTCAAAACTGGCCCGAGCTCGAAAAACTCGAGTCTGAGTTCGAGCTTTTTCCGAGCTGGCTCATTGAGCTCACGAGTCGGCTCGACTCGTTTACCACCCCTATATTGGATATCTATGTTTCCCTTTCACGGGGTGAATCCTTTCAAATCAATCGGATCAGACCATAAGCCACTCGTTCTTAGACTTTGCGTACCGTCTAAGATAAATACAGGGCCGGTCCATCGGAGTTCAGGGCCTTAAGCGAGTTTTGAAAAAAAATGTTTTTTTTCTTCAATATATTATTGAACTCTCTCCCCCCTCCCCCAAAGACAAGTGTTATTAAACTATTAAAACAAATGTAACATATTAAAACAGAAACTAAATTAATTAGTGAAGAGCGTGAGCAATTCCGATATACAAAAAAGTATAAGAATTTAATACCGTTGTTAAAATTTGATGCAAAAAGTCGAAAAGTTCATTATTTATTAAATATCAAATACTCAAATCTATAGAACAAATATATTTTATTTGGGATTTGCCGAACGTGATAACTGAAGAAGCAATCTCACTGACATCATTTCTACTCGTACGTGGCATACAATTTTTATTTTTTAATTATTTTTTGAATTTTGAATTTTTGGGCCCACAAAAAATAAAGAGGAAAATAATTTTTTTTTTTAATTATAGAGAATTGTTGACTACACTATATGTAATATTTTATTTTGAAATATATGTATCTATACTATTTTTTTGGGACCCCTTGGTAGTTTGGGGCCAAAGCAAATGCTTTCCCAGCAACACCCATGGGCCGGCCCGGGATAAATAGATCAAGAAAATCAAAGTCCTATCGTTTTAAAGCTACGTGGATTCGTCATGACGAGTGTGCAAGGATTATCGAGGAGACATGGGAGGAAGGTGCATCACCATCGAATCCCCTTGAGAAATGGAGAGAAAAATCTGATGCATGTCGAAGTGGATTGATCCGGTGAGTAAAGATGTGTTGGGTAAGCCGAGAAAAAGAATTGTTGAAATTCAGGAGAAACTTCACGCAATACAATTGGGTCCTGTGACTGCACAAAGTAAAGAGGAAACCTCTGTCCTCTATAGAGAAGTTGAATTGAGTGGGTTCAAGAGGGTGATCGTAATACATCTTTTTTCCATTCTAAGGCCACAACCGGAAATCGTGTCAACAAGATAATGGGTCTTGAGAACCAATTCGGTGAATGGAAGAAAAACCCGTCAGACTTGGAGCACATTGTAACAAATTAATTTGGGGGTATATTTAAGTCGTGCAACCCGAACCCAGATGAGATGAGAGCGGTTTTTGAATTAATGAACCCCAAGTATGAGATGAGGCGAATCAAATGTTGTTCCAACCATATACTTCCAAAGATGTAACTACAACTCTCTCTTTCAGATGGCCCCTCTTAAATCTCCTGGACCAGATGGTATGCCTGTTATTTTTTTACCAAAAATATTGGTGTATTATTGGCTGAGATGTTACTAAATGCATTCTTGAATTTTTAAATAAGAGGCGCATCCCTGAAAACCTTAACTTCACCCACGTCGTGCTCATTCCTACAGTTAAAAATCCTAAACGTGTCGTTGATTTTCATCCCATTAATCTTAGCAATGTCATCTGTAAGATTGACTCTAAAATGATTACTAATCGTATAAAGTATATCTTAAAAAAATATTATTTTTCCCACTCAATCTACTTTTGTACCAAACTAACTTATCACCGGTAACATTCTTAGTTTCCTTCGGGATAGGGTATGGACTAGAATCAAATGTTGGGGTGAAAAACAATTGTCAAAAGCGGGAAACGTGGTTCTTATTAAAAGTGTTCTCCAATCTATTCCGACATATTTAATTGGTTGTTTTGTTCTGCCTAGTACGGTGATAAGAGATATTGATATGGCAATTAGGCGATTCTTTTGAGGCCAAAATTCAATTCAGGCGACTTTTTTTTTGCGACGAAAAACGTTTCGTCGCACATTTTGCGACTATTTTATACGAAATCGTCGCAAAAAATAGTAAATGATAAATTTATATAAATTATTGCGACAATTAACGGTTTCGTCGCAAAAAAATGTCGCACAATTAAACACCAAAATTTCCCACTAATTTTTGCGACGGAAATGACAGTTATCGTCGCAACTTTGAGACGATATATTACAAATACGTCGAAACAGAAAATATGTTTTTTAATTTTTTTTTAAAATAAATTCATATTGCGACGTTTTATATTTTCGTCGCAAGGTTGCGACTGTAATTAACTTAAACGTCGCAACAAAAAAATTAAAAAAATATTACAATATTTTAGCCAATTTGGTTGCGACGAATATAATCAAAACGTCACAACTATAAATGTCAAAATTGCGACTTTTTGTCGAATGCGTCGCATTTATTATCCCCGCATTTTTTTTTGAAATATTTGGATGCGACTTATTTAATATTAAAGTCGCAACTTTAGTTCAAGTTTGCGACATTTTGATTTTAAAGTCGCAATTAAATAGCAAAAATTGGTAAAGCCCTAATTCTCTGCCATCTCCTTCACCCCTCTCACTCTCTCATTTTTTCTCACAGCCCTCCGCCAACGCCTCACCCCAGCCCTCCGCCGACGCCTCACCACAGCCCTCCGCCGACGCCACCTCCGCTCTTCTCCGACTCCACCTCCGCTCTTCGCCGACTCCACCTCCGCTCTTCGCCGACGCACCAGGAGCCCACACCGAAGTGTTCTTCCTCTGTCTTCTCACCACGAGTGCACCGCCAACGCCACCTCCGCCCTCGCACCTACGCCGACGCCAGCCCACACTGAATTCTTGAAATTTGAAACCCGCTAATCAACTTGTATGTCCTCCTACTCTCTTTGTTTCCTATTCGATTTTTCAAATTCTTTAATATTGGGGTATTATTTTGTTTTGTTTCCAAAATGAATTTATTGTGGTTAATAGTTGCAAAATACGAACTATTCTTATTTTTTTCCCCTTTGTATGGAGATGTACTGTTGTTCTTTTAAAAATTGTTTTTTTTTAGAATGTGTTCTATATTGATATTTGATGAATTGATATATGGGTTACATTGCCAGTTGGACTGGAATCTTATTGACAAACTTGTAAATAAAAAATTATTTTCCCAGGCTAGTAGTTGGATTGGAATTTCTGACCGTTCACCGTTCGCCGTTGTACATCGTCAATTCTTTGAGCTTTATTGTTCGATGCCGCAAACTACACGGCTGCGCCTGCTCTTTACCTTGTTGGTAAGATAGTGTCGCAACAATCTTAATGAATTTTCTATTATTAAGGAGTTGCAGTTCCCTGACAGTTAAATGTGTATACATTTATGCATATATGGTATAACTATGTTTATATACATGAGATATATGCATATCTAACTTTTTAGGTTTCACGGTAAGCAATGATGTTCCAACTTCCTACTTGAAGTTTGTTGAAAAAACTCTTCTATTCACCACTTTTGATCAGACAACTTGTTTGTCCTATTGATGACAATAATCATTGAACTTGCCTCAGTTGAGATTTATAAGATAGGCTCCATATGTTGTGACACAAGTTGTGTAGGATGGATAATCTTTATATTTACCAAATATATATTTTTATAGTTATTAAGACATACTCTAATACCTTACTCTAATTCCTAAACCTACATTTAAGTCATTTTTTTGGTCGAAAAACAATACGTTCTTCTCAATCGTGCGACTGATTGTTGAGAAGCACTTAAAGTGAAACAATGGAAAAGAATGATATATTGTGAGCTATATTTGCATTTTTCCGAGCGGTTGTTGCAACTAAATGCATATATAATTGATTATATATAAAATCTTCTTATTTGTATAACTACTGTGGCGCAACCAAACAAGGTCTTAAATTCTCGTCGTTTTTTGTTGGGGGGGGTGCAGAGGGTATGAATCTGGATCGGGAGCAGCCGGTTGCAGCGGATTGTTCTGTTGGAATAACTCCAAACCTCACAAAAGGGGAAAGGTAAAGGTAATCTTTTTCACATATATATATATATATATATATATATATATATATATATATATATATATATATATATATATATATATATATATATATATATATATATATATATGCTTTTTATGCTCATTATATAAGTTTTCTTCTTTCGGCATAGGGTGTTGAAACTTCTCTCGAACTGCCAAGCAAAGAACGAATCGGAGATTGATGTATTGAGCTCGTGATGAAGTGCAAACTAAAAGTGAGTACCGAGTATAAATTGCATTAACTTGTATTTTGCAGTATGAATTATTAAGGCTCGATATTGATTGAGCACTCGTTAACTATGTGATTTGTGTGTTTTCAACAGATTGAGGATGAGCCCGAGCAACATAATCTCTAATGGAGATGAAGTAGAAAATGAGGATTAACTTATCTTTGTTACGCTAAATAATTCTAATGGAGATGAAGGAGAAAATGAGGATTAACTTATCTTTGTTACGCTACAACATTAACATTTTGTATATCATGTTGGATGATTTAACCTAAATGTGAATTTTAAAGCAGTGAATATAAATTTGAAGTTGTTTAATGATTATTGGTATTGTATATTGTTTATGTTGCAGGTTTAACAATGAATAAATGAAATCAAGAAAAGAAAAAAAGGAATTTTAAAAATAATAAATATTGCAAAAAATGAACCGTCAAATATTGCGACTAAATTAGAAACAAATTAAACGTCGCAGGAAAGTGCGACATTTATTTTGGTCGCAAATTCGTGACGGATGTTGCGACGATTTAGCTACGTTCCGTCGCAATATCTATGTTTGTGGAAAAATTGAAAAGTTGCGACGTTTCTCCTGAAACGTCGCAAATGATGCGACGTTTTTCGTATTTCGTCGCAGAAATTTGCGACGGCAGATTTTGTGACTTTTTTTCGGGTATGTTTCGTCGCAAACTATTCGTCGCAAAATATTTTTTTTCGTCGCAAATAAGCTTTGTTCGTCGCAAATTTCCGTCGCCTGAAATGCATTTTGGCGTAGTGTGATGGCAGTATTAATAATAAGATGAATTGGATCTCCTGGCGTCGACTATGTTCCCCAAAAAATGCTGGACAAATGAGATTTAGAGATCTAAAAACTTTCAATTGGGCACTTCTAGCTAAACAAGGATGGCGTCTCCTCACGTGCCCCGACTCATTAGCGGCGAGACTTCTTAAAGCTCGTTATTATCCAAGTACGGAATTTCTGAAAGCAGATATGGGGGTGCGACCTTCCTCTACTTGACGGAATATACTTCATGCGAGACCTTTTCTGGAAAATGGTTTAAGGAAAAGAATCGACAATGGCAAGTCTACGGCAATATGGGAAGATGCCTGGCTCCATAAGGATATGGCTTTCAAAAGTATTACAAAGTGTACCATTAAACATATGTTCCAATTAAACTATAAGTATTGGTCCATCGAGACCTCTAATGTTGTTCGATAACTATGTGAACGTTCTAAAGCTATAAAGTCCATTTGTGTGGTATTCAGAGAAACTCTTTTTTCTAATCACCATACTTTTTACTTTAGCCGAAGATTCCTTGGACTATATACTAAAAGAACGCAAAGGAAATCTATGCAATTAAGCAAACGTTCAAATCTCTAAGCACGTTCCACAAACTCCAACTAGAGTTTGAAATGTGCGAACGTTAGCCCTTGTAGTAAAGTCGCAATGATGTATTAGGTCTTAAGTATTATAATACGTTACCAACAAGCCAACTTGTGGTTGTGATCTTTCCTTTATTATTGTAATAAACAATCTATTTCGTATTAAAGATAAAATCTATTTTTTTCTTTCCATATCTTTGTCCATTGCAAATACATAAATATAGTCCTTACAATTATTCTAATTACTATTAATTAATCTAGTTGAATCACGAGGTATTTACTTAAGTAATATAACTGTTAAATCTAGTATCTAGTCAGCGTGTTACACCATTAATGAGCTTACTGGTCTTTTTTATTAGAAACTAGCACTTAGTGTATGTGTACTGCGTCTCATCAGTAATCGGTATTGTGATATCGGGCATACTTGAGTAGATGCTCATATAGATGAGTTCACTGAACTCCCTCATCCTCAAAATCTCTAAGTGGTTCCCAATAATCGAGTAGAGGTTTTATGATATAGTTGTACACCATTAATCCTTAAGACGCAAACATCACCATGACTTCACTACAAGACTAGTTGTATGTTGACCTATCCCTGAGTCCCAACGAGGACCGCTCCAAGGGCCACTGTTCATGCAGTCCAAAATCTAGTGGGAGGTCTTTGCATTGTAGTAGGGGATTCGATCGTTTAAATGGTAATGAATGTCTTGTGTGTTCTTACAGTTTGTAATCAATTACATTACTAAGAACATTCACACATATATTAGACTTTAATAGAGGTCTTGGTGAACCAATGCCTTTAGTTCAATCGGAACATTTGTATCGAAGGGATCGTACTGTACGTTAATTGTACTGTATGTTAACTATATCATATATACGGTTCTTACAGGCACTTCATTTGTATATAGGGAATCGTGATGCATAGTTGTTAGACGCCAATCTTCATTCTTTGGGCAGTTAAGATAAAATCAGTTTCATCTTAATTATAACTCTAGGGACGAGTTTAAATCACAATGTGTTGTGGGCCCACGACTAGCTTACACCTGAACTATGGAGGGTCACACTTGTCGTGTACTTGAACTCCTGGATACAAAAGTTCATCCAAGAGTTGGATGTTGTTCCAAATGCAAATGATCCAGTACCGTTGTACTACAATAACACCGGAGACGTGGCGCAAGCTAAGGAACCGAGATCTTGTCAGAAGTCCAAGCATATTATAAGGAAGTATCATGTGATCAAATAGATCATTGATAGAGGGGAACTCAAGGTCGAAAGAGTCACATCAGAAGACAATGTAGCAGATCCATTTATGAAGCATTTGTCCAGATTAGTCCACGAGAGACATCGAGAGTGGATAGGATTACGATTCATGGGTAGTTAGCTTTAGGTCAAGTGGGAGATTGTTAGAGTAGGTGACCAACAAGCCAACTTGTGGTTTTGGTCTTTCTTTTATTATTGTAAGAAACAATCTATTTCGTATTAATGATAAAATCTGTTTTTGGCATTTTATATATTTTTCCCTTGCACGTGCATAGATATAGTCCTTACAATTACTCTAATTACTTTTAATTGATCTAGTTGCATCATGAGATATTTAATTAAATAATATAACTGTTAAATCTAGTTTCTAGTCAATGGGTTACGCCATTAATGAGGATACCCGCCTTTTACATTAGACACTAGCACTTAGTGTATGTATACTTTGTCCCATCAGTAATTGGTATAGTGATATCGACATGCATGCGTGGGGGCTCATATAGATGAGTTCATTGAACTCTCTCATCCTAGAAATCTGTACGTGATTCCCAATAATCGAGTAGAAGTTTCTATGATATAGTTGTACGTATTAATCCTTAAAACCCAGACATCACCGTGACTTCACTATAGGACCAGCTATATCGTGATCTGTCCCTGTGTCCCACCAAAGACCGCTCCAAGGGTCAATCTTCGTGCAGTCCGAAATCTTATCGGAGGTCTTTGCATTGTGGTAGGGGATTCGATCGCTTGAGGGGTCATGGATGTCTTGTGTGTTCTCAGTGTTTGTAATCAATATAGTCTCTGGCCTGAGCTGACTAGGGAAATATATTTCTCTAAGTCATACACTAATCGATTACATTACTAAAAATGTTTACACGATTATTGAACTTTAATAGAGGTCTCGGTGATCCAATACCTCTAGTTCAATCTGGACATTTGTATCGAAGGAATCGTATTGTACGTTAACTATGTCATACATGTCTTGCATGCACTTCATTTGTATCTAGGGAATCATGATGCATAGTTGCTAGACGCCAATCTTGATTTTTTGAGCAGTTAAGATAAAAGTAGTTTCATCTTAGTTATAACTCTAGGGACGAGTTTAAATCACAATGTGTTGTGGGCCCACAACTAGTTTACACATGAACCATCAAAGGTCACACTTGCCGTGCACTTGAACTCCTTGAATAAGCGGTCAGGGATTAATTGTCCATCTTTGCGTAATTGGAAGTCAATATGATTGAGTCCAACATTCGTAATTATTGATTAGTAATGAGAATGAACAGATAAAAGGAAATAGACGACAATTTAGTGTACTTTCTAAATTTGGATGTTTCCCAATTTAGCAGGTTTACTGAATTATGGTTTCCAATTTTAGAAATTGGAAATAAAGAATAGGCACTCATATTGATGAAGACATTACAATGATTACGCCAATATAGTCGTTGTATTTTTTAAACCATTGGTTAGTTAGAAACAAGCATAGAAGATTAGTGAACTTAAGCTGTTGGGCCCAGAACAACTTAATTCCATTAGGGTTTTCACAAGAACACTATAAATAAAATATTTATAGGTCTTGTAAAAAAAAAAAAAGACAAACCCTAGTCCTTTTCTGCTTTTTTCGGTTCCGTTTTATTCTAACATCTACGTGTTTAGTAACACGTTGGATGTGGAGATCATTGTACGAGGTGAAACCTAAGAGGAGGAAGCATCGGATAACAGCTCCATCCGCCGCACCGCTGCCACGTGTCGTCGCTGACTGCCGTGACCGAGCGAACATCTCGAGACGAAGGGGTGTTGCTAGAAATTGTCTAGATCTTCTGTTGTAGTCACACTCCAATAGGTTAAATCATTTTAGCAGATTTAATTAGATTTGTAATTAATTAGATTGATTATATTTATATGACTTTGATCATAGGAATAATTTAAATATATGATATATGTGTTATGTGAATTATGTATGCATGAATGCGAGCAGGCTTGTCGCTTACTGGAAGCGAAAAAGGTGTGCAATTAATTATAACTAATGTGCATGTGGTTATTTTTAGAAAAAAATTATTTATTAAAATTCCGCGGTGTACACGTGCATGTTTCCCATAAGCGGTATCGTAGCTAAGGTTGCGTAATTAATTGCCTATGTTATTTAATCGCTTTTAATAGCAAGTATTGATTCGTTGAATTAATAATTGTGTTATTTGAATTGGGTGTTATAAGTCTTCAAATATTTTTGAAATATTATTTAGAAAATATTCAGATTTAAAACTTGTTTTAATGTAAAAAATCGGGTCCAAAAAATTATGTTTTCTGCATTGTTTTTTCCATTGCCTGAAACTGACCTGTCAATCCGACCGGTTTAGCCGGTTTGCCCGATCGGTTCACCCGAGTCAGCGCTGCTAGGGCTCGGTCGGACCAATTTTTCGATCTACCTAAATGGCTCGCTCGCACGGTCCGTTTGGCAGTTCTGAACTGGACCGATTCGGTCCGACTTGGCCTGACTGGTCGGACCGCACCGATCTACTGAAATATATATAAGAAAAAGGCCAGAGATTAATTGTTGATCTTTGCATAATTGGAAGTCCATATGATTGAGTCCAACATTTGTTTTTGTTGATTAGTAATGAGAATAAACATAAAAAAAGAAATAGGCTATAAATTAGTGTACTTTCTAAATTTGGATGTTTCGCGATTTAGCAGGTCTAGTGAATTAGGATTTTCGGTTTTAGAGATTGAAAATAAAGAATCGGCACTCATATTGATGAGGACATTACAATCATTACGACAATATAGTCGTTGCATTTTTGAATCATTGGTTAGTGAGAAACGAGCAGATAAAGACTAGTGAGCTTAAGTTGTTGGGCCCAAACCAACTTAAGTCCATTAGAATTTTCACAAGAAGACTATAAATAAGAGATTTATAGGTCTTGTGAAAAAACAATACAAAACCTAGCCGCTCTTCCCTTTCTATTCATTCGCCAGCCGATGCGAGTCCCTCCCTTCGCCGCCGTCAACTGACGCCTTTTGTCGCTAGTTCTTTTCTCCTTGTTTCGATTATGTTTTATTCTAATATTTACGTGTGTCTAGTGTCCCGAAGGGTGTGGAGATTATTGTACGAGGTGAAACCTAAGAGAAGGAAGAATCATACAGCATCTCCCGCTACCGCACTGCTGCCACGTGCCGCCGCTGCTCCTGCACATGAAGCCCACGCGCCGCAGCCGACTGCCGTGACCGAGAGAACAATTGGAGATGAAGGGGTATTGCTAGCAATCGTCTAGATCTTCTACTGTAATCATGCTCCAAGAGGTAAAATCATTTTACCCAATTTAATTATATTTATAATTGATTAGATTTATTATATATATCCCTTTGATCACATGAACAATTTAAATATATGATATATGTGTTTATGTGAATCGTGTATGCATGAATGCGAGCATGCTTGTATGTTTAAATTAATTTGTTTAGTTTTAAATTAAATATATACGAGCATGTTGATCGGTGATTGGAAGAGAAAAAACTACGCAAATAATTGTAATTAATGTGCCCTTGATTATTTGTATAAATTAGTTTATATAAATAATTTTTTTTTTTCAAATCCTGCTGCGTACACGTGCCTGATTCCCAACATTAAGGACTAATGGTGTGCAACCATAATCGTAGAATCTCTATTTGTTATTGGGAGCCACTTAGAGATTCTATGACGTGGGAGTTTAGTGAACTCATCGACTATGAGCACCCACTTATATATGTGATTGTCTCTAACTTGTAGTTGATGAGATTCAACTCACATACACGAAGTGCCAGTCTCAAACGGAAAATGGCGTTATCCTAGTTATTAGCATAACCGATCGACTAGGAACTAATTTAATAGTTTATATACTTATTGAATCATCTCATGATTTTGTTAGATCAATTCATAGTAATTTTTTTGTAACGATAAGGTATATATATATATATGCATAAATAAATGGGACACTACATATAGCTTGCCAAAAATAAACTTTTATTAATTACGAAATAGATTGTTATAACAATTATAAATGGAAAGACCACAACCACAAGTTGGTTTAGTTGGTCAGGTACTCTAATTATCTCTCACTTAACTTAATCCAAATACTCATGTACCAAAGTCCCATCGACTGTCGATGTTTCTCCGGGACCATTCCAGGTAAAGCTTGGTGAAGGGATCCGCTATGTTATCTGCCCAGGTAACTCTCTCGACTTTAATGTCATCTCTATCAATGATCTCTTTTATGACATAGTGATACGAACCCCGTAGAACTTGTTACGGGACCCAATAATCTTATGTGGAAGCAAGAACGGAACGTCCAAAAATAAAGGATTCGATTGGCGGAATTTGGAATATTGACCCCGTAGCTATAGAGAGCTAGAAACCAATATTATCAAGGTCGAAGTATTGACCCCGTGATTATAATGAATCAGAAACCAATACTGTAGTGCTAAGAAAAATTCACAAGAATCCACTCGCAAAATATCCCGAAGAGTTGTTGAAGAACAACGAAGGAGAATTTTAATCTCTCAAAATAATACTTAAAAACGTCCAAATAAAAATGACCTAAAACAACCTATTTATTAGTGTCAAAGAGACCTAATCTAAGAAGGAAAATAAATCCTAACTTATCTATTATAAGGAAATAATGAAATAAACTAAATCTAGTCCAAATCGGACTCTAAATAACATGAAATAAATTGTCCAATAATAAAATACGAAAATTAATAATAATCATCTTTTCCAAGTCACGTCTTCTTCGGGTGGATGACTAGACGGGCTCAAGTCCTTGAGCTCGGCTTGCTTCACAATCTGGCCCGATAATTCGCTCCAATTAAGCTCACCTGGGATCGAACTACACTTCGTCAATTCTTCCTTTTGGAGCTCGTGTGCTACTAAGTTAAGCATTACTGCTTCAATGCGCTTGGCCCGAGCTCGGGTAATCGGTTCTCTTGGCACATGCAGCTCGTCCAAGTCATCAACTCCTTCATCCAGCTCGGCACTAGCTCGCGTAATTGGATGGATCGTATCATCCTCCCCCTCTTGAAAATGATTCGTCCTCGAACCTGAACCTACATCAAACGGAGATAGGTCAGAAACAATAAATGTCGAACTAACTTGATACTCACTTGGAAGGTCGATCTTTTAGGCATTATCGTTAATCTTTTCCAGCACTTGGAAAGGTCCATCTCCTCGTGGCTTAAGTTTTGAACTCCGCTGATTGGGAAACCTTTCCTTTCGAAAATGAACCCAAACCCAATCTCCTTGCTAAAAGGTAAGGTGCTTTCGCCCCTTATTAGCTCGGTTCGCAACTTGGTCATTCCTTCTCACAATGTGCTCGCGTGTTTCTTCATGGATTTTCTTCACTAACTCAGCCTTACGGTTCCCATCTAGACTAGAAATCTCATTAACAGGTAAAGGCAACAAATCAAAGGAGTTAGCGGATTAAAACCATAAACAATCTCAAAAGGTGAAAACTTTGTAGAAGAATGCACAGATCTATTATACGCGAACTCAATAAAAGGAATGCATTCCTCCCATGACTTTAGGTTTCTTTTAAGAACAACTCGCAATAACATACCTAAAGATCGATTAACTACCTCGGTTTGACCATCGGTTTCTGGATGACAAGTAGTAGAAAAGAGTAAAGTCGTACCTAACTTACCCCACATAACACGCCAAAAATGACTAAGGAATTTAACATCCCTATCACTAATAATAGTACGAGGTACCCCATGCAATCGCACTACTTCGCTAAAGAATAAATTTGCTACATGGGTAGCATCATCAGTTTTATGACATGGAATGAAGTGTGCCATTTTAGAAAAACGATCTACCACAACAAAAACAGCATCTCGACCTTTACTAGACCTCGGCAACCCTAAAACAAAATCCATTGATACATCGGTCCAAGGGTGAGTAGGAACAGGTAATGGCATATATAATCCATGTGGTTTAACCCTAGATTTAGCTCGCCTACATGTTAGACACTTCCAACAAATCCTCTCAACATCTCGCTTCATACGCGGCCAAAATAAATGTTCTTTTAAAATATCTAATGTTTTAGAAACACCAAAATGTCCCATTAAACCACCTCCATGTGATTCTCGCACAAGTAATTCACGAAGCGAACAATTAGGCATGCAAAGTTTGTTTTCCCTAAACAAATAATCATCATGCTTGTAGAAATTTTCAAAAGTTCCTTTTTGACATGCAGCAAATATAGTAGCAAAATCATGATCGTTCACGTACAGCTCCTTAACATGCTCAAAACCTAAGAATTTAGAACTAAGGGTTGACACGAGAACATACCTGCGAGATAGTGCATCAGCTACGACATTATCTTTACCTTGTTTGTACTGTATCACAAAAGGAAACATCTCGATAAACTCCACCCACCGAGCATGTCTTCGGTTCAGCTTGCCTTGGCCCTTAAGATGCTTTAGCGATTCGTGATCTGTGTGTATATTGAATTCCTTAGACCACAAGTAATGTTGCCAAGTCTCCAAAGCTCGCACCAACGCGTAGAGCTCTTTGTCATAGGTCGAGTATTTCAAGGCTGCGTCATTGAGCTTCTCGCTGAAATAAGCGATAGGTTGCTTGTCTTGCATAAGCACTGCACCAATACCAATTCCAGAAGCATCACATTCGATTTCAAAAGTTTTAGAGAAGTCTGGTAAAAGTAATAAAGGAGCGGAACTTAGCTTATCTTTCAAAGTGTGAAATGCATTCTCTTGCGCCTCGCCCCACTTGAAGCCAACCTCCTTCTTGATCACCTCGGTCAAAGGTGCTGTAATTGTGCTGAAGTTCGGTACAAATCTCCTATAGAATCCCGCTAGGCCATGGAAGCTTCGCAGCTCGGATGCGTTCTTGGGTGTTGGCCATTCACGAATTGCCTTAACCTCTTCCTCGTCCACTTCAACGCCCCTAGAACTCACAACAAAACCAAGGAAAACTATCCTATCTAGGCAGAAATCACATTTCTTTAAATTACCGTATAATTGTTCTCGCCGTAAGGACTCCAAGACACACCTCAAATGCTCAACATGATCATGCAAATTATTTCTATATACTAAGATATCATCAAAGTAAACAACAACAAACATTCCTATGTAAGATCGAAGAACATGATTC
This sequence comes from Erythranthe guttata, assembly GCF_056151865.1. Taxonomy (NCBI): domain Eukaryota; kingdom Viridiplantae; phylum Streptophyta; class Magnoliopsida; order Lamiales; family Phrymaceae; genus Erythranthe; species Erythranthe guttata. Next base: position 8,546,434 of record NC_142540.1, read on the forward strand.
ATAAGTCGCATAAACGTACTTGGTGCATTAGTTAAACCAAAAGGCATCACCAACCATTCATACAATCCGTGCTTAGTTTTAAATGCAGTTTTCCACTCATCTCCCTCTTTCATGCGAATTTGGTGATAACCACTTTTCAAATCAATTTTAGAGAAGATAATGGAACCATGTAGTTCATCTAACATGTCATCTAATCAAGGAATGGGGTGTCGATACTTTACCGTAATTTTGTTGATGGCTCGACAATCAACACACATTCTCCAAGTCCCATCCTTCTTTGGTACTAGTAAAACCGGCACTGCACAAGGACTCATGCTTTCTCGAACATGTCCTTTAGCTAACAGGTCGTCCACTTGCCATTGTAACTCCTTCGTCTCCTCGGGACTACTTCGGTAAGCTGGTCTATTTGGAATTTGGGACTCTAGAATAAAATCAATTTGGTGCTCGATCCCTCGAATTGGTGGCAACCCCGTTGGCATCTCGTCCGGAAAGACATCATCAAACTCCTGCAAAAGAGAAATAACAGTACTAGGCAAAGAAGAATTAAGGTTAGCATTAGAAAAATAGGACTCCCTAAACACTAACAATATCATTGTTCTTTCACCCGTACATGCACTCTTAATCTCTATTTCTTTTGCATAAAAGCTCACTTTTCTCTCATCTCTCTTTATTAAGTATGCACTCTCTTCTTTTTCTTTTCTCACTTCGGCTAAACTCTCTTGTTTTACCTCTCCACTACTACTAACACGTTCATTCTCATTTTTTTTGGAACTTGCAGCAATGGACTTCTTAATATGATTTTGCTCCTCAAACACCTGACGAGGTGGTAATGGTGCAAGTGTGATTCGCCTGCCATCCTTAGTAAAAGTGTAGCGATTTTTGTGACCATCATGGACTGTTCGTCGATCAAATTGCCAAGGTCGCCCAAGTAAGATATGACTTGCTTGCATGGGCACAACATCGCACATCACCTCATCTTTGTATTTTCCTATACTAAAGGAAATCAGTACTTGTTTCGTCACTCTCAACTCGTCACTTTCATTCAACCACTGAAGTTTGTAAGGTCTCGGATGTTTGGTGACTTGCAGCCCTAGCTTGTCTACCATTAGCTTGCTCGCTACATTCACGCAACTTCCTCCATAACTTATCAATCCACATACTCGGTTTTGAACATTGCAGCGTGTATAAAAGATGTTCTCTCGCTGTATTACATCACCATCTTCTTCAGCTTGCACGTGAAGAGTTCGAAGTACAACAAGTGCGAGTCCATCAACAGCTTGTACCACGTCACCTTCAATAGGTGCTGTTTTTTAAGCTGACTCTTCCTCTTCCTCGGACTCCAGCTCGCCATTATCCAATAAAATCATAGCTCGCCGGTTAGGGCAGTCCATGGCAATATGACCTGCTCCATGAAATCTATGGCATTTAATATCACGTGTACTTTGTGGTTGTGACGAATTACTACCTCTCTCAAGTGGTGCTCGGTTGATTGGATTTTCATTGGAAGGTTTTGTTGTCGATTTCTCCTCGGGTTTCGAAGTAGGATTCCATCGCGGTTTCCAGCTTGCTACCTCGGCTTGAGCTGTAGTTCTCCTTCCTCGCTTAAGCTGCCTCTCAACTTTCATGGCCATATGAACGACCTCCTCAATCTCAACGTAGTGCTACAACTCCACTACATTAGCGATCACGCGGTTCAGCCCGCAAATAAATCTTGCCATCGTGGCCTCTCGATCCTCCTCAATATTGGCTCGAATCATTGCAATCTCCATCTCCTTATGATACTCCTCGACTGATTTAGTACCTTGCTTCAAGCTTTGCAATTTCAGATGTAAGTCTCTATAATAATGTGAGGGCACGAACTTCCGTCTCATAAGTGCCTTCATAGACTCCCAATCGACAATTGGTGGTTCGCCGGTTCTGCGTCTAGTCACTACCAATTGATCCCACCAAATGATAGAATAATCGGTGAACGCTACAGCTGCAAGCTTCACCTTCTTTTCCTCGGAATAATTGTGGCAATCGAAAACGAGCTCAACCTTTCTTTCCCATTCTATGTATGCCTCGGGATCACTCTTCCCTTGGAAAGACGGTATACTCAATTTGATCGAGCTGAGGTTTCGATCAACTTCATCTCTTTCTCGTCCCACATTACCTCGCCATGGTATGTCAAATCTGCCACCTCTGTTCCCTCGTCCTCTATGCCATCGTCTAGAAGTATTAGACTCTGCCTCAGGTTTCTCATTGAAGAATTGTTCATCGAACTCCAATTCGTCACGTTGGCGTACAACAGGTTGACGAATAGGTGGCCGCAGTTGTGGCGCCGGTGCAGGTCTTACCCTACTCAACTCATCGATTTGATTTTGCATCCTTTGAAGGGTTATATGCAGACGTTGGAAGTGTTGCTTCGTTGTTTCGCCCTTTTCATCACCACTCCCATTCCTTGACATGATGTTTGAACTGCAAAATATTGTTAAAGAAAAAACAAAAAAAAGATTTTCCTCACCACTCCCTCACGTGTATCACTCAATATGATGTTCACTCAATTCACTCGTGTTTCACACAATTAGGCTTTTACCCTCTTTTGATCTCACACTCTCTTGCCTTTTTCCACTCGTAAACTCCCTTCGAAGTTCTAAAGAAACTAATCGAGAAAATATTAAGTGAATTTTCGTTTTTTTATTCAAAGCAAAATAGTATTTTATCAATTGAGAAATTATGTGGAGGCAAATAAAAGGAATTTCAAATTTAGTGGTAAAAGGAAACAAAAGGAATAGGAAACAAAGAAACAACGTGGAATTGAATTAGGAGAAAGGTAGACAAGGAAACAAGAAATTCAAGGAGTTGCCCAAGTCTATTAAAACTCTATTTGTGTTGCCCAAATCTATTAAAACTCCTTACAAGGAATTTTCCTTGGTTGGATTTCGAATTTTGCTTCTTTTTCTTTTTTTTTTTTTTTGCTGTATCCGGTTTTTCTACGAATTTTCGGATTTTTTTTTTTTTTTTTTTAACTAACAAACCCTAACGTGGGATGCAAATAACTTTAAAGAAAAGCAAAATTCGAATTTTTTTTTTTTTACGAAGACTCTAGAGAACACAATTCAAGAAAAGATGAGATAGAGAAGACACGAATAATCGAAGAACGAAAACAAAACAAAGACACGAAAAAAAAAAGGATAGGTGAAACCTTTTCTTGGAAATTGGCTCTGGTTACCAACTGATACGAACCCCGTAGAACTTGTTACGGGACCCAATAATCTTATGCGGAAGCAAGAACGGAACGTCCAAAAATAAAGGATTCGATTGGCGGAATTTGGAATATTGACCCCGTAGCTATAGAGAGCTAGAAACCAATATTATCAAGGTGGAAGTATTGACACCGTGATTATAATGAATCAGAAACCAATACTATAGTGCTAAGAATAATTCACAAGAATCCACTCGCAAAATATCCCGAAGAGTTGTTGAAGAACAACGAAGGAGAATTTTAATCTCTCAAAATAATACTTAAAAACGTCCAAATAAAAATGACCTAAAACAACCTATTTATAAGTGTCAAAGAAACCTAATCTAACAAGGAAAATAAATCCTAACTTATCTATTATAAGGAAATAATGAAATAAACTAAATCTAGTCCAAATCGGACTCTAAATAAAAAGAAATAAATTTTCCAATAATAAAATACGAAAATTAATAATAATCATCTTTTCCAAGTCACGTCTTCTTCGGGTGGATGACTAGACGGGCTCAAGTCCTTGAGCTCGGCTTGCTTCACAATCTGGCCCGATAATTCGCTCCAATTAAGCTCACATGGGATCGAACTACACTTCGTCAATTCTTCCTTTTGGAGCTCGTGTGCTACTAAGTTAAGCATGGCTGCTTCAATGCGCTTGGCCCGAGCTCGGGTAATCGGTCCTCTTGGCACAGGCAGCTCGTCCAAGTCATCAACTCCTTCATCCAGCTCGGCACTAGCTCGCGTAATTGGATGGATCGTATCACATAGTACTTCCTCAGTGTGTGCTTGGACTTATAATGAGACATTGGTTCCATAGCTTTCGCCATGGATCCGGTGTTATCGCAGTACATGGGTACTGGAACTTTTGCACTTGGAACAACTCCCAACTCTTGGATGAAGTTTCTTATCCAAACAATCTCCTTTGCAGCTTCAGACATTGCAATATATTCAGTTTCAGTGGTGGAATCGGCCATTGTGCTTTTCTTGGAATTCTTCCAACACACGGCATCACCGTTGAGCATGAATATGAATCTCAATGTAGACTAAGTCATCCACATTCAATTGAAACTAGAGTGACTATATGTTGTTATCTTCCAATTGACACCCTCATAGACTATGTACAAGTCCTTAGTTATTCTGAACTACTTAACGACATTTTTCACAGCCGTCCAATGTGCTTGGCCGGGGTTAGACTGATATCTGCTAGCTGCACTGGAAAAGCTATATCTGGTCTAGTAGAAAGCATGTCATACATGATGATTTCTATGGCATAAGCATATAGCATGCTACAGATCTTTTCCATTTCCTCTTGTATTTTAGGACACATGAATTTGGAGAGAGACACTCCACGGGACATAGTCATGTATCATTTCTTGGTTATTTCCATGCTAAAACATTTAAGAACAGTGTCTATGTTCAAAGATGGAAATAGCCCAAGAAACCTCCTTGATCTATCACTATAGATCTGTATTCCCAATATGCGGGATGCTTCTCCCATATCCTTCATTGAAAAATGAGTGGATAAGCATGCTTTAGTTGATTGCAACATGACTTCATTATTTCCAATCAGTAGTATGTCATCAACGTAAGGCACTAAGACGTCACGGTACTCCCACCAACCTTCTTGTTTCACAAGGCTCTTCTAAATTCTTTACAAAATCAAATTCTTTCATTGTAGCATATAATCGGATTTTCAAACTTCGGGATGTTTGTTTCAATCCATAAATGAATCGCTGGTGTTTCAAACCTTTTGTTGATCTCTAGAAGATATGAAGTCTTACAGTTGTGCCATATAGATTTCTTTCTCAATGTCACCATTAAGGAAAGCGGTCTTCACATCTATTTACCATATCTCGTAGTCATACCACACATCTATGGCTAACATTATTCTAATGGACTTAAGCATAGCAACTAGTGAAAAGGTTTCTTCATAGTCAATACCTTGTCTTTGAGTATACCATTTGCCATCAAACTAGCTTTATAGGTCTAGACCTTTCCATCCACTTCAAATATATGTTTATAGATCCACTTACAGCCTACGAGAACGATTCCCTCGGGTGGATCTACCAAGGCCCATACCTTGTTGGAGTACATGGAGTCCATTTCGAATTTCATGGCGCTAAGATAATGACCCTTACATGTATCGGATACAACTTCGTTGAAGACCCTTGAATCGGATTTATGGTCAAGATCATCATGAATACCTTTTAAAAGAAACAACTTTTGGGGATCTTTGCGAACCCTTATGGATCTACGAAGAATTGGTTAATGAGATATTTCAGTGGGTTTTTCTATTGGCTCTTCTTCTAATTGTGTTGGCAGAACTTCGGTTTGTAGTTCTCAAAGTTCTTTGAGTTCTACCATGTTGTTTCTATCGGATAGAAACTACTTCTCTAAGAAGGTAGCATTCCTTGAGGCAAACAACATTGTTTCAGAAGGATACTAGAATATGTATCCCATTGAATTCTCGGGATACCCCACAAAGTAGCATAAATCGGATTGACTATCCAACTTATCTCCCATTAACCGCTTCACGTAAGTGAGACAACCCCATATTTTTTAGTGGTTGTAGGTGTATTTGTTGTTATACAAAAGTTCATAAGGCCTGGATTTAACTGCTTTGGTGTTAACTCAGTTCAGCAAGTATACAACAAGCATGAGCGCGTAACCCCTCAATTATGGTGGAAACTCGGTGTACCCCATCATAGATCGAACCATGTCCAACACAGTTCGAGTACGATGTTTGGATACTCCATTCAATTGAGGAGTTCCAGGCGGGGTCCACTAAGAGATAATCTCATTATCTTTCAGATAGTTTAAGAATTCAGTCCTCACGTATTCTCCAGTACAATCGGATCGTATCTTCTTAATACTTAGCCATCTAAATTCTTTAAACTTTGTAAAAGCTTGAGACTTGTGCTTCATTAAATACACATAATCATACCTTGAAAAAACATCGGTAAAGGTTATGAAAATTTTGAAACCACTCTAACACTTAGTGGCCCACAAACGTCTGTATGGATCTAATTCAATAGACCTTTGGCACGTTCCATTTCCCCATTGTAAGGAAACTTAGTCATTTTTCCTTTGAGACACTTTCACAATTTTGTAGCGAGTTTATGTCATTCGAAATGAACTATCCCTCACTAGCTAACTCATCCACCCGTTTTAAGGAAACATGACTTAAAGCATGCCAAAGTTGTGATGGGGTTAAGTTATTAATCTTTTATTTGATTGTTGATTTTATGTTAGTTGAAGTTTTGTTTAAGTCTAGTTGATATAGCTTGTTGGTTAACGTTCCTTGAGTAACAACTGTGGTACCCTTATAAACAAAGCAAATTGAATTTCCGAACTAAAGGGAGTAACCTTTCTTATCTAAAGGGAAATAAAATAAAGTTCTTAGCTTAATCAAAGAAAGTACAAACATACAATCACCTAACATTAAACTAGAATTTAAACCATAATTTATGTTAACTCTTCCAATGGCCTCTGCAGCAACTCTGGCTCCATTGTCCACCCTCAAGTAGACCTCTCCATACTTGAGCTTCCTACTTCTTGTCATTTGTTGCATATCATTACAAAAATGTGGGCCACAACCGGTATCCAATACCCATGAAGTAGAATTAACGGATAATTTAACTTATAAGAAAAATATACCCTTTTCAGAATGCTTCTGGTCGTACACCTTGCAATTTTGGCGCCAATGGCCTAGTTTTCCACAGTGGAAACAAACATCCCATTCTTGCTTCTTCTCATTTTCCTTAAGTGCACTCGAGTATAATTTGCTCTTCCTTTTGTTTGGTAGTGAAATTTTTGCCTTTCTATCCTTGACTAAGAAATATTGTTAGCCAAGGGAAGAGGATGCCACAAGCAAAACATGCTTCTCCCCTTCTTGACAGTCGACTCATATGTCTTCGACATGTTAACAATCTCATCCAAAGGAGGTTAACGTTATTTTGCTGAACTTTATTATGAACTCTTCATAAGAGCTAGGTAGTGAGAGAAGTATAATGTCCACCGACAACTCAGTGGGAAGTTCGACTTCAAGATTCGCCAAGTTCTCAATGTAGGATATCACCTTAAAAGCATCCCTCTTGGACCATGGTCCTTTCACACATCTTAAGAGACATCAAATCTTTGGTAGCAGAAAATCTACGAACCTTAACATTCTCACCGTAAGTTGTAAGGTGGGAAAGCCCCGATAAAGGTTGGTCGATATATGGGGCAAATAACCAGAGGGGTATGAATAATGTTATGAACCCGAGGAGCAGAGACTCGATTTACCGAGATCAGAAAAATTGAACTAGCATTCATCCCAACAGTGTTGGAAATTGATGCACGTATACGCAGCGGAATATGTAATTTTTTTAATGGAATTCGACAATTCATGATATATTCATATACGCACATAAACAATTAATTGCATAACTTAATCGAGTCGATCGAAAGAGCATATAATTATTCAAAATTACATAGCAATAATTAATTTGAAATATACAATCATGACAAACAGTATATCACATATTAAATTTCACTTAATCAGATTATAAAAAATTAATTACTAGAGTCAAATCTTACATTCAACACATGCGAACCCGAGAGGGGATCAAATCCAGCAACGAAGACGCATGGGCAGTAGAGGAGGCATGTGACGACTACATGCAACAACATCTGGGGTTGTCCGATCGTCGGCGGCGGTGCGTGAGTCAGCAGCGGTGCATGGAGGCTGGCGGCGACGCGTGGGATGGCGGGTGCTCAGTCCTCCATCTATTTGGTTTCACCTCGTATATTCGATCCACCAACTTTGTAGCACTAGAGATACGAAGGTTATAGTACAACGGAATAAATGGGAAAAGAAGAAAAGGCAAACTGAAGATCAAATATCGACGGCGGCGCAACGGGGATGGGGGCACCCGGGAGGGGGTTTCTTGAAATTAAAATATGATTTCAAAATCGTCTTTAATCCGGTCTGTGAAGTTACGTCAAATCCGGTGTGTGAAGTTGTCGGCCCTGTCTTTAGTGTCTCATTTCTAATTAACAAATGCTCGGAAAAATGCGACGATTACATATTTATGACGAGCGTAACATTCTCGTCAATACAAGTGGCTCTTGAAATTTTTTAATTTTAAAAATTGAAAACTTCCAATTCAGTTCATCTGCTAAATAGGGAAACTTTCCAAATCTATAAAGTTCACTAAATTTCGGTAGAATTCTTTCTCTCTATTTATTCTAATCCGTAATCAACAATTATAAATCTTAGATCCAATCATATTAACCTACAATTTTGCAAAGATCAAAAACTTAATCTTAGCTCGTTGTATTCATGGATCTCTAGTGTATGAGAAGTGTGACCCTCAATGGTTCAGGTGTATGCTAGTCATGGGCACACAACTTTGTGATTCGAACAACACATTTTTCTTATACAGACTCGTCCCTAGAGTCCCGATTAAGATAAAAACCCCTGTTAACTTAATCGCCTATAAAATCGGTGAATGCTCAACGAATAAAGGTTGACTTCTAGAAACTAACTATCAAGATTGCTGTTGGTGGAAATACCTACACGCAAGTGCACATATCGTACAAGTAATATAGTTGACAATTAAGTCCGGATATCGATCCCACGAGGAATATTCAACTATCTAATTCTAAGCGCTAGATTATCCCAATTATGTTCAAGCTTACCCTACACAGTCGAATTTAGAGAAGATTAACTAAACTAAACTAAAATATAAAACACAAATAAAAAGCAAGCAAACATAAGAAAGAAGATAGCACGAAAATTTATCAAAGTAAACGAGCCTAGGATTTTATCTTCCCCCTATGTGATTATGGATCCCCCAATTCCCTTAATTATGCAAGCAAATAATTCGGATTACTAATCTGAGATGCTAAATTAATCATAACCCGCTTCCGCGTGTATTACGATTCTATTATTCATGACTAAATTACAGTATTCCTACGCAATTCAATCAGGAACAAAGCATTAAACATAAATCTCAATAATGGCTACCTAAGAGGTTAACTATATTCCTATGATAACACAACAAAGGCTCTTCTACCACAGTTCTAATTGTTAAACCGATCTACCGATTCATGCATTCAACAATAACAATAAAGTACCTAGAGTAATCAAGTTCATGCACTTAATAAATCAAGTAGAAAAAATAATCTAAATTAATACTTGCATAAAATCATAGAGTTGGGTTCACAAATCCCACATAGGGTTCGAATAAAATCCTAGAAAAAGAGACTTAGCTACTCGTAGTTCTTATGATAAACAAAATATAATTCATAAAAGAAATAAGAAAAACTATGATTGAGTCTTCGATCTTCATTCTTCGAGTTTTGTGGTGTAAATATGGTATAGAGACTTGTTACTTTTATAGGATTTTCTTGATAAGGAAGTAATGGAAACCTAATAGGAATCAATTTCCGCCACTTTCTCCCATCAGGAATAGTTCTTCGATTTTTGCCATGTTGGAGTCCGAATTTTGGAATGTTGCGTGAAATAAGAATTGTATCCCTTGAAATTGGGTCTCCAATGCCACCAAAATCAGATGATTTGGAGTTCATATGAGAGAGATATGCTCAAAATGGTGCACACTGCCAAAGCTGTTGCGAGATTCCTTCTTCCAATTTGAGTTATTTCCTTATTTGCAACCTTTTCCTTTCTTTTTGATCATTTTTCCTTCATGGACACTTAATTCTTGTTTTTCACCTATAAAACACAAAATCAATCAATTAAAGCACAAATATAATTAAATTTAAACAAAAGATCCACTTAACGTAAACGAATTGAGTGTAAAATCTACACTCAACAATTGCCTAGATTCAAATGATGTGCCTGCAAAAACCGTACGATATAGTTAATTTACAGTACGACCCCTTGAACTCATATGTCCCGATCGAAACATATGCAATGGTTCATCGAGACCTCTAATATAGTTTAATAACCATGAGAACATTATAGGTTATATAATATGTTAGTGTGTGACATAGAGAAATTGATTTTCCTAATCACCACACTGTCAGCTCTTACCAAAGACACCGTGGATTATAAACCGTTAGAACACATAGGAAATCTAAGACTAATCGAGAGCTAGAATCCTCTGTTCCAATGCTCAAACGTCTCACTACATTTTGGACTCTCCGGACATTGGTCCTTGGAGCGGTCTTTTAGGAGACTTAGGGACATGTCACGGCACAACTGGTCCTCTAGTGAAGTCACGGTGATGTCTAGGTCATACGCGCTAATGGTGTCAATGTAACTATACCATAGAAACCTCTATTCGATAACTGGAAATCACTAAGAGATTTTTAGGGCGACGGATTTTAGTAAACTCATCTTTATGAGCACCCACTCAAGTATACCGATGTCACAACACCAATGACTATTGAGACGCAATACACATACATTAAGGGCTAGTCTCGAAAGGGGATCTCGGTATCCTCATGATTAACGTAACACATCGACTAGGAACTTTGTTTAACAATTACGTTACCTATATTGAATTATTTCACGATTCTACTAGACCAATTCAATGTAACTGAGTAACTCGTCGGGACTATATCCATGCGCTTGCAGGGATAAAAGATATAGAATGCCAAATATTGAATTTCCTTAATACGAAATAAATTGTTTTACAAGAATAAGGAAAGACTACAATCACAAGTTGTCTTGTTGGTCACCTACTCCAACAATCTCCCATTCAAACTAAATCCAACAACTCATAAATCTAAGTCCTATCAATCTCAATGTTTCTCGTGGACCGATCTAGATAAAGGCTTGGTGAAAGGATTTTCAATATTATCTTCTGAAGTGACTCACTCGACTTTGACGTCATCTCTATCATCGATCTCTCTGATCAAATGATATTTCCTCAGTATGTGCTTGGACTTCTGATGAGATCTCGGTGTCTTAGCTTTCCCACGGCTCCAGTGTTATTACAGTAAAAATTTACTGGATCACTTGTATCTAGAATGACACTCAACTGTTGGATGAAGTTCCCTTGCCAAACAACCTCTTTTGCGGCATTCAATGTCGCAACATATTGGAATCAACCGTTGTATATTGCTAGGAACTCTTCTAGCACACAACACTGCCCTTGAGCTTGAATATGAATCCCGATGTCAACTTTGATTCATCGACATTTGACTGGAAACCAGAGTCCATGAACGCCTCTAATTTCTATTCGGAACCCCCATAAACAAAAAACATACCCCTAGTTCTTAGTAAGTACTTAAGGATGTCTTTCACGGCCTTCCTATGAGCTGGACCAGGGTTAGACAGATATCTGCTTGTGACACTGACAACATACGCAATATCAGGTCTAGTAACAATATCCCATATATTTCAAGAGACGAACTCCATGGGACATTGACAAGAATCCCTTCTTTAATTCTTCCATGCTAAAACGTTTAATGACTATGTCTATGTACAAGGATTGGGACAATCCAAGCATCATCATCGATCTATCTCCATAGATACGTATTTCCTATACATAGATGCATCTCCCAAATTCTTCATCAAAATGCCTCGATAACCATGTTTTTTTGTGTGCAACATCCCTACATCATTCCAATGAGTAGTATGTCATTGACATAGAGCACTAAAAACATCACTGCACTCCCACTAACCTTCTTGTATACACAAGGTTGATCTTGGCTCTTCACAAAATCAAACTCTTTGATAGATATGTTGAACCTGATATTCCAACTATGGGATTCTTGTTCGATCCATAAATGGATCGCTAGAGTTTGAAAACCTTTTGCTCATCTCCAGAAGATATGAAGCCTTTCGGCTATGCCATATAAATTTCTTCCTCAAAGTCACCAGCCATATCTCGAAGTCAAAACGCTCAGATATGGTCAAAAAAATTATAATGGACGTAAGCATGGAGACTGGTGAAAAGTTTTCCTCATAGCCAACATATATGTTTTTGCTACCAATTTAGCTGTGTAGGTCGACACCCTTTCATCTGCTCCTGTTTTTCTTTTATATATCCACTTGCATTCAATGAGAATGATTCCCTCGGGTGTGTCTACCAAGGTCCATACCTTGTTGAAGTACATGGAGTCCATTTTGAATTTCATGGTAGTAATTCAATGTCTTATCTCTATCTGATATAGCTTCATTGAAGGTCCTTGGATCACATCCATGGTCAAATTCATCTGGATCATTATCAACAAGGAATTACCTAATAGGAATTCTCTGAACTCTTTTGAATATACGCACAGATGGGTCAAGAGGTATATTAGTGGTTTGTTGAGTTGGTTCACTGTCTGGTACTTGTGCTTGAACTTCATATTGCGGTTCTTGAACTTCCTCGAGATCTACCATGTTGCCTTCTCTATCTGATAATAAATCCTTCTCTAAGAAAGAGGCATTTCTCGAGACAAGCACCTTTGCCTCTGTTGGGCTAAATAATTAACACGCAAGTGCACGTATCGCAAACAAGTAGTTATAGTTGACTCGTGAGAGTCGGATGTCGATCCACAGGGAATACTCAGATTACCTAATCTTAAGTACAAAATTCTAACAATTGTGATTTTTATCCAGCCTACGCAAGGTTTTCAAATTTAATCAACTAAATAATTAAACTAATTATGAGAGCAAATAAACACGAGAGAATATAAATAAAAATGGATCTAGGATTTTATCTTCCCCTATGCGGTAATTCATCACCCAATTAAACATCTATCATGCAAGTTACGATTTCCGATTATTAACCCGAGATACTAAATTACTCATAACCCGTTGTCGCGTGTATTATAAGTCTATTATTCATAAACGGTTCATTATATGTCTATGCAAACCAATTATGAATAAAACATTAACTAACAAGTCTCGTAAACGACTACCTAAGGTGATATCTGTATGTCTACGACACCATATGCAATTGACAGACTCATCCGGTGAAAACTACTCGAAGGCTCTTCTATCTTTGTTCTAATTATTAAAACGATCTGTCGATTCAATTCTAACAATAACACATAGCAACATAAATTCGCTAGGTTCATGCACTAAATAATATCATATAGAAGAAATAATCATGGAATTTGAACTTGCATAATATTAGAAAAGTAGGTTCAAATCACCACATAGGGTTCTAATAAAATCCTAGATTAAAAACTTAGCTACTCGTAATTCATATGATAAACAAAATAGAATAAAATAAATAAGAAAAAACTATGCTTGAGTCTTTGTTGATCTTCATTCTTCGCATTTTTTGGTGTAAAATTTGGTGCTTATGGTGTAGAGACTTGTTGCTTTTATAGGCTTTTCTTGATAAGGAAGTAGTGGAAACCTAATAGGAATCAATTTCCGCACTTTCCCCCATCAGGATTTGTTCTTCGATTTTTGCCATGTTGGAGTCTGAATGTTATGTTGCGTGAAGTAAGAATTGTAGCCCTTGAAATTAGCTTTCCAATGCCGCCAAATTCAGTTGATTCAGAGTTCGTATGAGATAAATATGCTTGAAATGGTGGACACTGCCAAAGCTGTGGCGAGATTCCTTTTTCCAATTTGATTTATTTCCTTATTTGCAACTTTTTCCTTTCTTTTTTATCATTTTTCCTTATGGACACTTAATTCTTTTTTTTCACATATAAAACACAAAATCAATCAATTAAAGCACAAATACAATTAAATTTAAACAAAAGATCCACGTAAAGAAACGTATTGAGTGTAAAATCTACACTCAACACACCCCCAAACTTGAACTTTTGCTTGTCCTCAAGCAATATCTAGCAACTTGCAAAGCAACGAAATCAATAAATGAATCTCATTACATAGGTTAATATGGTCAACTTCACGTTTTCAAAACTTGCAATTGTCATGACACTTCTCGAAAATTCACAACCTTAAAATTCAAAGAAACTTCATTGCTTACCATTGCCAAGAAACCAAATATCATGTTATCGCTTCAAGCATCCAATATTTGTAATCTAAAAATAGAGAAAATTTATACTTACATAATAATATTCAACTCCAAAGATTCACTGAATTTCTCTATTCTGCTAATATCGAATAATTGAGCTATTGGGATCATTGGGACTTTTTGGCTTCCAATTGTTGGGATCTTTGGTGCAAGGTAGGAATTATGGGTATAAGTGACTACTCTTCTCATTTCCATCTTCTTATTATTGATGCATTAAGCAAGATGCTTATATGTATTTATTTTTTCTTGAAACGAGGTGTTTTCGCTGAGATATGTAAATTTGGCTTTTTTGAATTATTTTTTCACCTCCAAGGACTTATTACCCTACTCGATTCTCAAGAGTTCAAAAGTCTCCACTTTTTCTCTTGAGGTATGGTTCGAGTTCTTATTTGAATAGTTGCGCATGTCCTCTTTTTCGCTTCTAGTTCTCTTCGTCTTCTTCTTTCTTTCTTTTTTTCCTTTTTTTTCTTTTTTTAAGAAGAAGAAAACGGTAACAACTTTTTCAACCAAGCTCCAAGGAATAATTTATCAAGAAATTTCCTTCTATTGTACCAGACAAACACGGCTAAATGAAAGATTACCGTTTCTCCAAGGCTTAATCAAGGTTTGAAGGATAAAAAAAAATTTAAAGGTAGGCTTCAAACGCTCAAACGGTTCAAAGATGGCTCAAATCACTTCTCAGTTTGCTCAACAATTTAATACTTCACTTTGCAAATCTCTAAAGTGAGTTCCAAAACTCAACATCATATGATGTAGCATAAATTAACTCCACGTTTAAAAAAAACAAAAATTTCAACAAAAGGAACACATAATTCACGATTCTCAACAATGACTCACTCCTAAATTAATTTGAATCAAAAGCTCACCAAAAATCAAGTATAGCTACAACAAAGAAAGTAATATCATCATCAAACATTGACCATCTTTCATCATAAAAAAATTCAATGCATTCAACTCAAACATTTTTTAAAGAAAACAAAACCTAAACAAAAACGACAAAAAAAAAACAAAATCCTAAAGAATGTAATCTAAAACATACAGAGCGCATAAAAAGTGTTTTTCCACCCCCAAACTTAAAATTTACATTGTCCTTAATGTGATTAAAACGATGTTTAAGGATATAATACACCTTGATTAGTTGAAACATCCTCCACGTGTTGCACTCATCCATCTCTTTCTCTTTCAAGCAAACTTTTTTTTTCTTCAATTTTTCGAAAAATATAAAATAAAATAAAAAAATTTACAGGGGTGTTCCAGTGAAACCCCATCATAGATCGAACCATGTCGAACAATGAGCAATTTTTTTCCTTTCTTATCATCTGGAAATAACTTATCTTTCCCGAATGAGAAACAAGGAGAACATATTTATCCTTTTTGATAGTCGACTCGTAGCTGACCAACATGTTCAACAACTCATCAATTGGAAGATCGAGCTTGTTCATGTTGAAGTTCACTATGAACGATTCATATGAACTAAAAAGGGACATGAGGATTAAATCCATCGAGAGCTTTGCTGGGAGTGTGACATCAAGGTTCACTAACTTCTCAAGTAGTGTGATCATTTTCAGACCGTGTTCTTGGACCGAAACCCCTCCACGTAAGTATTCTCTCTATACATTCTTTGAAGATGAGCCTTGATGTCAAAAGCATGTAGGTGAGACTCATACTTCCTCGCAAGCTCTGGCACCATGGATACGAGCATGTAGCACCTTGCATGGATGATATGAACCACGCCAACCATGTGACGAGACCCGATAACATACTTCGGATATCAATTCTTGGATTTTCCAAAAGAAGGAATCAAGGGGGTGGAACTGCGACCCGTTTTCTATAAAGAGACAAGTACCTTTGGTATATGAAGTAGCCACAATGAATTGTGAAAGATCGATTGATAAGTCGGGGTGAACGCACGGAATCCTCCGATATGTTCGAAAATTTCTTTCAAAACTAGAGAATAATCAATATTTTATTCATAATTAGTCCATCAAAATACGCCAAATTGGGAACCTATTTATAAAGCCTAAAAAGACTTTTGTCACAAGGAAAATGACTCATACCTAAACTATAATGAGAAACTTATAATTAAGGTAATTCTAACCATAAAATAACTCTAAAATAATAAAACATAATGTATCCTAAAATAAAAATTTGCATACATAAATTAATTAACTAAAATTTCAAGTTGAGTTCACAATCATCTTTCTAAACTCGCACAGACGTTTGGTTGTGCACGTGCAAAAACTTTAGGCTCTTTTTCAACACCGTTCCACTTCGAGTTTCTCTTTTCTTCAGAACATAAAGGTGATAGATCTTTCAGTTCGCTTTCCTCAGCAATTCGAATCACTTTAATTGGACGTCAAATGAGAGAGTTATAACCTTAACGATAAAATCAGCCAGAATCACATGGGACTTTCGTGAAGCATGAAATTCGATTTGGCCAACGAATTACGTCTTTATTTTCTTCCAATTCCAAACCATGGGCTCTTCAATCAACTCCCTCGTGTGCATTCTAGTCATTTCAAATATGAACAACTCCATTAAACTCGCGCGCTTTCTCTTCTTCCAATTATTTATGTTGGAGTGAGTTTGTAAGGATCGTATTATACTCCCCCTCTTCAAAAGGATTCGTCCTCGAATTCGGACCAATACACAAAGGAGCATATACAATCTCTCTTTTACGATCAACTCTTTTTAATGGTGTTAAATTCGTTGCCAATTCTTTAAAAAGATAATACTTCCGTCCCGGTAAACATGAATCAAAACAACTGGGCAAACAATAGTTAACAATAGAAATAGAACCAAACACCACAATAATTTTCCCTCGATGTACTTCCTTTCACCACGACCAAATATCCGTGACTTATCAATACGATTTTCAAGCACAATTGGAACCACCTCACAAAGAACTTCATCTTTGTACTTCCCAATGGATAATGATAGAAGTACTTGGTTGTGCACCTTGAATTCTCCATCCAACTTAAATCATTATAGCTCATAGCGTCTAGAACACTGCAAAGTTAAACCATTACTACAAGTAACTCCATATGGAACGGAAATGCAAGGTTCACATTTATGGAACTGGTTAGGAACAATCTCATCTTCGCGTATTGAATCACCATCTTCATCAACTTCAATAATGGAAGTTTGCACTCTGGTTAGCTCGACATTAAGTTAGATACTTGGCTGGATTGTATCAATGGAGGTCATCATCCACCTCTTCAAAAGGGTTCACCCTCAAATGCGAACCGTCACTTTCTTCTTCAAGTGGTGGAGTGGTTTTGCACTTTTCATCCTCCTCGGGCTGCAACTGAACAGTTTTATCCTTCACCCTTTGAATTTTTGTACAAATGATTTCCATGATGTCTCGAAAGTTTTCCTCCATGGAAATTTCAATGTTATCATTCCTCTTAGGTGGTGACAAGTAAATACTTTTTTTTCTTCTTCGTAGATTGATCATCAATGTTCGACCACAAGTTCACGAATGGCTTTCTCAGACTCTCTCCTCTCTTAGTCTTGAATTGATGCTCGAATATAAATTTTTCTCCTTTGGATTTTTGCAACGATTCTCTGATCACTGGAGAACTCCATTGTGATTCTCAACTCGGCGAACTCCATTATTCTAACGTAGTAATTGGCCTCAACCTTTGCAATTGTAAGTCCCTATAATATTGGGAAGGAATGGGCCTCCTTCTTATAATTAATTGCCTTCATGGAGTCCCAATCTTTAATTGGTAGTTCGCCAATATGGCACCTAGTTAAGACAAATTGGTTCCACCAAATAATTGCATAGTCATTGAACGCTTCAACAGCGAGCTCCACCTTCTTCTTTTCCGAATAGTAACGACAGTCGAATACGAGCTCAATATTTATTTCCGCATTGAATGTAAGCCTCAGGATCACTCTTATCTTGGAAAGATGGTATGTCAAGTGCATTAGGGGTGTGTTAAGTGTATATTTTTACACTTTATCGTAACTTTTTATTTCAGCTTTTGGTGTGTTTTAACGATAATTGGTGCTTAAAAAGTTGATTTATTGTATTTTAGGTACAAATTGAAGAATTGGAAAAGTATGGGGTCAAAACTGCAATTTTGGCGAAAATATGGGTCAAAAGTGAAAATATCAAAATTCTGAAGAAACAAGGCTCGGACCCCCGTCCCAGTTTTAGGGCAAATTATGGGACCCCCGTCCCATACCCCGAAGTTGCGCAGTAAAGGGATTTTAATTGCACAAGGAAACTGCCTTCTTCCCCAAGTTCTTCACCCTATATAAGACCAAGCCAAGCACACAATTGGGGATCAATCTGGGGACCCAAATTCAAGAGCAAAGAAGATCAACGAAGATTCAAGCATAGTTTTTCTTATCTAATTTATTTATTTTTATTTTCTTTATCATAAGAACTACGAGTAGCTAGGTCTTTATTTCTAGGATTTTATTTGGAACCCTATGTGGGATTTATGAACCCTTTTCTATGATTTTATGCAAGTTTTAATTCCGGATTATTTCTTCTACTTGTTTTATTAAGTGCATGAACTTGATCAACTTATGTGCTTTTATGTTATTGTTAATCGCATGAATCGGAAGATCGGGTTAATAATTAGAACTGTGGTAGAAGAGCCTTTGTGGTATTAACATAGGAATATAGTTAATCTCTTAGGTAGCCATTATTGAGATTTGTGCTTAATGCTGTGTTCTAGAATTAATTGCATAGGAATATAGTAATTGAATCTAGAGTATTAGAATCGTAATACACGCGGAAGCGGGTTATGATTATTTTAGCATCTCAGGTTAATAATCCGGGTTAATTGCTTGCATAATTGAAGGAATTGGGGGAGTAATAATCACATAGGGGGAAGAATAAAATCCTAGGCTTGTTTACTTTGATTAAATCTTCGTTTTAATTGCTTTCCTGTTTTTGTCTTTTTAATTGATTTAGTTTAATTTAGTTTATTAATCATCTTTCGACTGTGTAGGGTGGGCTTGATAACAATTGGTAGAATTTAACGTCTAGGATTAGATAATTAAATATTCTCTGTGGGATCGATACTTGGACTTAAAAATCCACTTTATTACTTGTACGATACGTGCACTTGCGTGTAGTTTTTCGCCCAACAAGTTTTTGGCGCCGTTGCCGGGGAGTATTTTAATTATTTATTTTATTCTAGCTCTAAATTTGAACAATTTTCACGATTCACCCAAATTATTTTTTTATTTTTTCGTTTTAATATATTTTTTTTTTTTTCTTCTTTGGTTACATGTCAGGTTACAATTTTCGCGCAATTCAAACGGGATATGAATGGCTTCCGTCTGGCGAATACCTCCAAAATACCTATAATATGCCGTTGCTTTGTTCAATATGTGGTGGAGAACATTACGCTAACCAATGTTGGTATGCACCGAAGGTGAATAATTTCATAGATAATACCAACAGAGGTTACTGGAACACATACACCAACACGTACGAGCAGAGCAATTCAAGCCAAGATTTCCACAATTTTCAACATCGTGAGCCGCAATTTGATGATTTTCAAACCTATTATGCAAAGCCACGAGAACCCACTATTGAGGAGTGTTATAGGAAATCCATCCTTGAAGATTTTATGAAATCCACTCAAGCATCTATCCGAAGACTTGAAATAATGTTGGAAGAGATGAAGCTCAAGAGGTCTCTTGAAAATATTTCAGACAATATCGAGAATGGTTGCAACAAAGAAAATTCGTCTGAAACTTGTGATGAGAAAAATCCTTTAGACCTAGATAATAGTGTCGATGAGAGGGAAAAAGAAATTACGAAGACACTTGAAGATGATGAATCAGACAATGAAATCGAGCTCAACTCCAAAGATGTCTCGGAACAAGAGAAGAAGGAGATGGATGTGGTTAATGCAAATATTCAAATTGATGATCTTATTGTTATTCCTGACGTGGCTTTGAAGGCATCAATAGAGGTTGATAAGAAGGCGAATGTGTTTGAAGTGGAGGTTATACGCGGACGTGAGGTTTTTGTTTACCGATTTAAGGGAGCGGGTGATGAAGATCCCTACTTGGCTTCGTACCGATTGATTACAACTAAGAAAGACTACAAGCTAAGGTGGACCCTGACATATTGCAATCCTATCCCTGTATCGGTTGCAATTGAAGTGACAAAGCTCATGGATGGATGCGCAATCTACAAGGCTTTGGATTGGACATAACAATTTCAAGAAGCAAAGTCCGGCTGAAGACTTAAAATTTAGCGCTTCTCGGGAGGCAACCCGAGCTTTATTGTTTTTCGTAGTTTTCGTTAATTTTTTCGTTTCGTTTTTTTTTTTATTGTCGTAAACATGCATTCTAATTTAATATTTTAATTTTACTTTTCAGGGTCGAAAACGTGATCGAGGGTCGAGTCGGCCGTCCGAAAAAAAAAAAAAAAAAAAAAAAAAAATTGCACCACTGCCTGTGGGACGGCCGTCCCAAAAATAGGTGTAAATGTGGGACCCCCGTCCCACAACCAGTAAGGAGAAAAAATTTCGGACGGCCGTCCGAAATTTAGCACACAAACCGGGACGGCCGTCCGAACCTAGTTGGGGCGTTTTAAATGTTTAAAAATCAGATTTTCTCCCCCATTATTTCCTAAACCCTCCTCGTTCTTTTTCTCAAACTCTCACACACAAAAGGAAGCTAGAGAATCAAACCAAATTCTCCAAAATCTACTATTTCAAGGCACGCCCACAAGGTGTTCGATAATTTGCTCCAACCAAATTTTGAGTTCGATTGTCAACCAATTCTTACCGAATCTATTCCAACCTCTCTCCCAACTTTCTTGTCCAACAAAAGAAGCCGCACGAGTGAAGCTTCATCTTCTAAAGGCAAAGGAAAAGGCAAGAAAAGTGCCACCAAAACGACGATTCCAAATGAAGATGGAGCGAGAGAGCTTTCCGATGAGGACGAGCGTGAGAGAGCGAGGGAGGAGCACCCCGATCACATCGACTCCGACTAAATCAGGTTTTTTCTATCCTTAAACTTTGTGCTAATTTCGTTGAGGGCAACGAAAATTTTAAGTTTGGGGGTGAAAAACATGTTTTTGTGCTTATTTGCTTTAGTTTGCATGCATTAGGTTTTATTTGTTTTATAGTTTTTCTCGTAATTCCGGATTAAAAAAAAAAAAAAAAAAAAAAATTGCTTGAGTCGAATGCATCGATGATTTATGATGATGAGAGATGATCAATGTTTGATGATGAGATTGCTTGTTTTGTGTGATAAGGATTTGATGTTTGTTTAGCTTTCGATTCAATGGGACTTAGAAGCGAATGATTGCTAGGAATCACATTTTGTGCATTGCTTTGGTTGAATGTTTTGTCTTTTAAATTTGGAATTAATTTGTGCTAGATCATGCTATGTTCGGTTTTAAAACTCACTTTAGGAAATTTATGATACGAAGTATTGAGTATTTAGTGATTTGGGATATGATTTGGGCCTTCTTTGAACCGTTTGAGCCTTTCAAGCCGACCTTTTTATCGAAATTATCCTTAGAACCTTGATTTGAGCCTCGGAGAAAAGGTGTTCTTTCTTTTAGCCAATGTATAAGGTAGAAAAGTGGAGATTCTTGAAAAATTACCCCTTGGAGTTCAGTCGAAATTTTTTTATAAGGTCCTTCTTCTTCTTCTTCGAAAAAAAAAAAAAAAAAAAAAAAAAAAAAAAGACAAAATATATATGCTTCTATAAATAAAGGAAAAAAAAAAAGAAAAAAAAAAGAAGAAGAAGAAGAAGAAGAGACTAGAAGGGAGAAATAAGGACTAGTTGTTGAATTATTTTTGAAAACTCAATCCATTGCCTCAAAAGCAAAAGTGGAGACTTTTGAACTTTTGAGAATCGAGTTTATTAAAGTCCGTAGAGGTGAATTCATTGTTTCAAACGCCTATCTTTCAATTTTTGGCGTAATCACCTCAATTCAAGAAGAATAGCCACATATACCCATATTTCCTACCTCGAACCAAAGAGCCTAACAATTGAAAGTCACAAAGCCCCAATGATCCCAATAGCTTAATGTTCGATATTAGTAGAGTAGAATAATTTGGTGAGTATTTGGAGTCAAGCATATGCATGTAAGTATAAATTTTCTCTATTTTTAACTTGCAAATATTGGATACTTGAAGCAATTGTATGATTTGTGGTTTTTGGTAATGGTGAGTGACTAAGTGTTGTTGAATTTTGAGCTTGCGAATGCCTAAGAATTGTCATTATAATTACAAGTTCTGAAAACGTGAAGTTGATCATTGATCTATGTGATAAGATGTAATAGTTGTGTTATTTGCTTATTGGTAGATTTTGCTTGAGGACAAGCAAAAGTTCAAGTTTGGGGGTGTGTTAAGTGTATATTTTTACACTTTATCGTAACTTTTTATTTCAGCTTTTGGTGTGTTTTAACGATAATTGGTGCTTAAAAAGTTGATTTATTGTATTTTAGGTACAAATTGAAGAATTGGAAAAGTATGGGGTCAAAACTGCAATTTTGGCGAAAATATGGGTCAAAAGTGAAAATATCAAAATTCTGAAGAAACAAGGCTCGGACCCCCGTCCCAGTTTTAGGGCAAATTATGGGACCCCCGTCCCATACCCCGAAGTTGCGCAGTAAAGGGATTTTAATTGCACAAGGAAACTGCCTTCTTCCCCAAGTTCTTCACCCTATATAAGACCAAGCCAAGCACACAATTGGGGATCAATCTGGGGACCCAAATTCAAGAGCAAAGAAGATCAACGAAGATTCAAGCATAGTTTTTCTTATCTAATTTATTTATTTTTATTTTCTTTATCATAAGAACTACGAGTAGCTAGGTCTTTATTTCTAGGATTTTATTTGGAACCCTATGTGGGATTTATGAACCCTTTTCTATGATTTTATGCAAGTTTTAATTCCGGATTATTTCTTCTACTTGTTTTATTAAGTGCATGAACTTGATCAACTTATGTGCTTTTATGTTATTGTTAATCGCATGAATCGGAAGATCGGGTTAATAATTAGAACTGTGGTAGAAGAGCCTTTGTGGTATTAACATAGGAATATAGTTAATCTCTTAGGTAGCCATTATTGAGATTTGTGCTTAATGTTGTGTTCTAGAATTAATTGCATAGGAATATAGTAATTGAATCTAGAGTATTAGAATCGTAATACACGCGGAAGCGGGTTATGATTATTTTAGCATCTCAGGTTAATAATCCGGGTTAATTGCTTGCATAATTGAAGGAATTGGGGGAGTAATAATCACATAGGGGGAAGAATAAAATCCTAGGCTTGTTTACTTTGATTAAATCTTCGTTTTAATTGCTTTCCTGTTTTTGTCTTTTTAATTGATTTAGTTTAATTTAGTTTATTAATCATCTTTCGACTGTGTAGGGTGGGCTTGATAACAATTGGTAGAATTTAACGTCTAGGATTAGATAATTAAATATTCTCTGTGGGATCGATACTTGGACTTAAAAATCCACTTTATTACTTGTACGATACGTGCACTTGCGTGTAGGTTTTCGCCCAACAGGGTGCTAAAAGTTACCAAGAAAGGAAACCTATACTTCCTTACGAGGATGACATATGTCGGACAAGCAGTTGTGGTAAACTTAAAGGAGCCAGACACCTCAAAACTTCGGCACATACGACTTGGACATGTCGGTGAGAAGCCGGTAAAATCAACTTTTGCGGGCATTGTGTTTTCAGCAAGCAAAGAAGGGTAAAGTTCGGCACATCAATACGCCAAACTAAAGGCATCCTTGACTATATTCACACTGATATATGGGGGCCGATTAAAAATGCTTCGGTTGGAGGAAAAATGTGTTTTGTCACCTTTATCGACGACTACTCGAGACGAGTTGGGATGTACCTGATGATCCACAAGGATGAAGTCATGAAAATCTTCCTTTAGTGGAAGAAAATAGTGGAGAATCAGGCTGGATGGAGAATCAAGAAGTGGAGATTGGACAATGGCGGAGAGTACAAGTCTGATCCATTTCTTGAAGTATATCAAGAAGGAGGAATTGTTCGGCACTTCCCCATCAAAACGGCGTCGCTGAAAGAATGAATCAAGCTTTGGTATAAAAGGCTTGGTGCATGTTTGAGCAAAACATTTTGGGCAGAGACAATCAACTATGCAGTTCACTTTGTGAATTGGTTGCCTACAGTTGCAAACGGAGGCAAGACTTCCCTTGAAGTTTGGTCAGGTGAACCTATTAATGATTAAGATCATTTGCAAATTTTTGGTTCCCCGACTTATTATCATGTTTTTTCAATCTAAACTTGACCCTCAAGCTAAGTAATATATTTTCATAGATTTCAGTACATGAGTTAAAGCCTATAGGTTATGGTGACCTGATTCCAAAAAGATCGACAAAAGCAGAGACGTGACATTTGACGAATCATCCATGTAATTGAAAAAGGCCGATAAGGAAAATGAAGTTCTTAAGAAAAGTAAGAAGGTCAACATTGCTTTTGAGCATGTTGGAGGAGAATCTTACCAAAATCAACCCGAAAATGAGAAAAGCACCGAACAGGTGGAGGAGATTTCCGAGCAGGTGGAAGAAATGCTCGAGGAAGAGATTCAAGAGCCTGAAGTAGTTAAATCGCTTGTAAAGAATAGACCTCAGAAGGAAATTCAATGATATGGTTGTATTTTCTCTTCCGATAGTCGAAGGTCTTCTGAATAGCTACAAAGATGCTATTCAAGGTTCAGAAAGCTCGAAATGGAAGGAGGCCATGAACGAAGAAATACAGTCTTTAGAAAATAATCAAACATAGGAATTGGTGCAACTTCCTCAGGGAAAGAGAGCCACCAACTGCAAACGGGTGTATGCAAAGAAATACGATACTCCTGGAATTCGATACAATGCTCGCTTGCTAGCAAAAGGATATGATCAAAAGGAGGGGATAGACTACGACGAGATCTTTTCTCCCGTTGTGAAACATTCGTCTATTCGAATAATATTGGCGTTGGTAGCTCAATTCGATCTCGAGCTTTACTAACTTGATTTTTTTAAACGGAGACTTGGATGAGGAGATCTACATGTCTCAACCCAATGGATATCGAGCTGCATAAAAATAAAATTGGGCCTAAAAAACTTCGGAAATCTTTGTACGGCCTCAAACAGTCTCCTCACCTGTGGTATAAGCGTTTTAACCAGCTCATGATGGAGCACAAGTACAATCGCAACCAATTTGATCATTGTGTGTACTTCCGGAAAATCCAAAATGATTCATTCATTTATTTGCTCTTGTATGTGGATGACATGCTAATTGCGTTCAAGAGCAAGGTGGAGATAGATAAATTAAAGGTCCAACTCATAAAGGAGTTTGAAATGAAGAACTTGACGAAGCTCGACGAATACATGGAATGTTACGGTGTTGTGGAAGGAGCCGAGGTTGATTATTTACAAAGTGGGTGATATCGAGAAAAAAATTGCGTTTTTGGTTAATACAATGAAGTTTGACATTCGACGAATTGTTGAAGTTCGAGAGTATTTAGGGGTGAAATTTGAAAAACAGATTGTTCCTCGGTTTAATGTGATTGAATATCTGAGGTCGAGCGACGTGCATGGAGATGAAGTATACTTTTCGAATTCGATTGCTACAATGAATGACATTTTCACTAGAAGAAAAATATGACTATACTTTTCGAATTCTTCTCACTCATAGAAAACTTTATTTACAATACATAAATGATTTTTTTATTATAAATGATTTTTTATTAAAATAAATTTAGATGGGTCTAGAAAAGTTATTGTGCTGGACTTCATAGTATTTGTTCGTAAGAGCTAATAAGAGGTAGTATTATTTAATTTAATTTCCAAATTAATTAGGGGAGAACAAATAGTCTTCAATCATTTTGTGGATGCAATTAAAAGTTCCAGCTGAAGGGCGAAGAAAGCGATCATATATAATTCGAAAAAGGTGAGAAAATCGCCAGAAAAAAAAGCTTCAATGGAGAATTAAAGGATAGGTAATCACCCTTGATTTTGAAATTTAGTTCTTCTTTCTTGGAATTTGTGGCTAATTGGGATTATAAAGCTGCGAATTAATCGTCGAGCGTGGAATGGCAATTAGGAATGTTTTAGAAACTGCCAGGAACTTAGGGGGTAAAGCCGGACGATGTTTTCAGGTAAGTAAGCAATTTCAAGGGTTTAGGGTTTACCGAGGGCACAATCACCAGGGTTTTAGAAACCTCACCTAGGTCAATCATATTAAACGAGGCCGAAATTCGCAACAAAGTCGATTTCTTGACGAAAATTGGAGTCCACGGAGGAGAAATCGACAGAAATATTCGATTTATTTCCCGAAATTCTAGCATTTGGGGTGCAAAACAGATTGAAGCCCTTACTCGAAGAATTTCGATATTTGGGATTTTCGCCGAATGAGCTAGGTTAGAAGAGAGGTTCTTAGAGAACCGAAAGTTCTTGGACTCGAAAATGGGGAGCTCTCACATTGTGTAGAGATGCTAAGGACTTAAAAATGCAGAGCAACAATTAAGGATCAAATTTTTCGAATGGAGTATTTAAGGCAGGGTACGAAGCGAAGCTGAGAATCGATTTCTTGATAAAACACGGGCTGATATATAGATATACGCTTACGGTGTTGTGGAATGAGCCGAGGGTGATTCTTCACGAAGTGGGTGATATCGATATAAATACTGCGTATTTTGTTAATACAATGAAGTTTGACATTCGATGAATTGTTGAAGTTTGAGAGTATTTATGGGTGAATTTTGAAAAAAAAGATTGTTCCTCGGTTTAATGTGATTGAATATTTGAGGTCGAGCGACAGGCATGGAGATGAAGTACACTTTTCGAATTCGATTGCTACAATGAATGACATTTTCACTAGAAGAAAAATATGACTATACATTTCGAATTCTTCTCACTCATAGAACACGTTATTTCCAATACATAAATGATTTATTTTATTATAAATGATTTTTTATTAAAATAAATTTAGAAGGGTCTAGAAAAGTTATTGGGCTGTACTTCATAGTATTTGTTCATAAGAGGTAATACGAGGTAGTATTTTTTAATTTCATAGAAACCTCACCTAGGTCAATCATATTAAACGATGCCAAAATTCGCAACAAAGTCGATTTCTTGACGAAAGTTGGAGTAGTAGAGGAGAAATTTGACAGAAATATTCGGTTTATTTCCCAGAATTCTAGCATTTGGGGTGCAAAACAGATTGAAGCCCTTACTCGAAGAATTTCGAGATTTGAGATTTTCGCCGAATGAGTATAGAAGAGAGGTTCTCAGAGAACCGAAAGTTCTTGGACTCAAACATGGGGAGTTCTCACATTGTGTAGAGATGCTAAGGACTTTAAAATGCAGAGCAACGATTGAGGATCAATTTTTTTGGAATGGAGAATTTAGGGCAGTGTACGAAGCGAAGCTGAGAATCGATTGCTTGAGAAAACATAGGCTGATATATAGAGATGCGTTTACGGTGTTGTGGAAGGAGCCGAAGTGATTCTTTACGAAGTGGGTGATATCGAGAAAAATATTGCATTTAATACAATAAAGTTTGACATTCGATGCATTGTTGAAGTTCCGGAGTATTTAGGTGTGAATTTCGAAAAACAGATTGTTCCTCGGTTTAATGTGATTGAATATTTGAGGTCAAGCGACGGGCTTGGAGATGAAGTAGGTTTGAGGAATTTGGTTAAGAAGAGTAGATTGAGGTTTTATAATATGTATGTGAAGCCGTATACGGAATGTGAAAGGATGTACGGGAGGTTTTGTGGAGATGTTGTAGTTGGGAATGGGAATCAGATTTGGAATCGATATCCCGTTGGAATGTGGAAGCTCTTCAAACCGGAACCTTATCCGGAATCGGACGACGATGTTGAGAATATCAAGTTGTATATGGAATCATTGCATCAAGAGAAACACTATATATGAAATTACTTAGTGACTTTCATTTTCAGTTTTGGCCTTTGGTGTTGGATTTTAATTGCTACATTCTTGAGTTACATTTAATTTTTTTTTAATTTAACAGAAAATTAGTTTTTGAATATTGGAAATTACGGCTAATTCATTTAAGAATTTGTTGTTATTTTATCGGCGAACTTATTTTATAGTAAATGAGTTTTTTTTTTTTACTTTTCTTTTATGTGCGATGAACGGGATTTAATTTAAAAATTAATTAATTTAATGCACGTTGACAATTAAAATTAAAATAAGAAATATATTGGGAAAATACAGTTTTCGTCCCTCACATTAACACCAATTTCACATTTGGTACCTCATGTTAAAAAAAACACATTTGATACCTTATGTTTCAGAAATTCAACACTTTGAGTCATTTTTCATTAAAACTAACGAAATCAAGTGTGTGGCCATCAATGACTTAACTAACAGACTAATAGTAAATTGACTTATGTTTCGAAAATTCAACACTTTGATTGTTCTTGTTGGTTTTGCAGCACGCGTATTATTTGGACTACAAGGTGGTGGCTCGACATTGTTCGTTTTTCATTCTCATTACATATCCTTCCGTTATGTCTTTTGATACTACAGAACGATAGAACAAAGTACGTGAAACACGTGTTGGAATTCGGGCTGCACTTTGACGATTGATCACCGAATTGGCGAATTGAAACTCGTCCTTTATTTGCTCTCTATTTTCTTAGTTGATAATTAGCTGCAATAATATACACAATAATATGGAGATAGGCAAGGTGAGGCGCGGACTAGGTCGCTCTTTTAAGACGTTCACGACCCCTTCTCTAGTGAGGTGCAAAAAGGTTCCGATCGTGTCGCCTATGAGATACTACAGCCCAGTCTATCTCTCCGCTGTAACTTGACCGAAATTGCACGTTCGAGTGAAGTAGAAGCTTACACCCGACACACAACAAGAGCTCAAAATATATGTATATAGTATGCAGGAAAAGTGTTTCTTTTTTTTTCTCTTCTCTCCTAGCTTTACAAAGCCACCAAAACCCCTTTTATATAGTATAACAAATGACCACCATAAAACCTCTATTTAATATATTATTAAAGAAAATATGAAGATTTTATGAGGCAAAATAATAATTTTGTAGGTTTCAAAATAGTGGTCTAAATGACCTTATAAATGTGGTCAAAACCAATATTTATATTTTATGATAAAATATGTATTTTATTAAAATAACCCAACAATCCCCCACTTATTTTAATAAAAATTAAGAATATAATTATACTTGAGCTCTTGCGGAATATTATGCATAATAAAAGTGCGCAATGCCTTGAAACATTCACTTAGTACAATATATTTCTCGTACTAGAATCAAAGTGGACTTAGCCTTGAAACTGTGACCCTTTGGGGCACGTAGAATCATATTGCACACATAATACTCAAAGTGTCCCGATCGAAGCTTCTAAAGCCAGCACGTTAATGGCCTTGTGCTTTACCCCATTTCTCGTGAGCGCTCTAGAGAATAGCCTATATTCCCATAGGAAGCGGCCCCACTTCCACACTCACAAGGTGAATTCTATCAAGGATGTTTACGTAACTCCAACACCCCACACATTCGGGCTATAGAACTCATTAAGAGATCAAAGTCTCAACCTCACAATTCGTTACGAGCTTTATTAGTGCACACGCATCATAGGGATGGATAAAAATGTGCACTTTTATCACTATCAAGTTGCTTTCAGATTCGTTTTTCTTCGCCTAGTTCGTAGGATCTCTAGCCCCTAGGCGGTAGTATCATCATCAACAACTTTACAAAATATATTAGGCTTTAACACAATCCCCCTCAATGCATTTCAGATTATTTCTGAAATAATGTGAAATATATTTTCACAAATGTAGTGTCATAGACTTTATGGTTTATTAACCATTTCTCATATACTCTCACTTAAATTTCACGTGATTTTTCACATATATTCACAGTACTGTATTTTTTTTTAATGGTTCCGGATCCCATTAAAAGATTATCGCAATATTCCAACTGCAGTTTTTGAATCACATCTATCAATGCGCAAATCATTGATTTTTCACAATCTCATTAACAAAGCACAAAGCATTTTGATTTATCACACATTATGATTTTATATACCACATTCGGTATCAACCGGCCTCATCGCAGGCTAATGTCAAAATAATCAATCAAAATTGATATGAATTTTGAATTTTAAATTATCGGCATATACATCATTCACACAAGGTGAAAAATTGGAATATAATTCCTCTCTTTTAGATTTTCAAAATTCAACAATATTGAAAACTTTCAAAAAACGTTTTACTTCACACATCACAAATCACAAATTTATTTTCGCAAATCAATATCGACTTTTAGTCATTTCTAAATAACATCTATGTCGCGTATATGCCAAATTAGGCATTTACTAATTACTTGCATATTCAAGATTGCAAATAAAGCATAATGTATAAAATCACATTATCACTATAAACAATTTGTGATCATAAAATAAGCAATTAAGCATATACCACGTTTAAATCAATTGTAACATGCTCATATAAGAAGACACTAAAAACCCCCACTATTCCTCAATACTAAAAGCATACCAATGAATCATAAATCAAGAGAAAATGTATTGACTCTCATCATGCTCATTTTCGCAATTAAAATTTAGTACTATTTATCAGTTTATAAAATTGTCTAGCAATCAACATTTTAATGAGGTATATAACTACTCGATTGATAACCATTAACCAATATATTATCAGTGGTAAGCATAAAAACAGACAAAACAAATCGACACACCTTTCACAAAATATATATCATATATGTGCTTACTTAATATAATTCAATCTCCATTTAAAAGAATTATAATAATCCACTTAATTCATTTGACCGATAGTGCAAAAAATATAAAATGACGGTGCATAGCGCACTACTGCAATAACGGTAATAAACGGATTAGATGTAATTAAGCACATAGTAATATTATTAGTACAGCTAGTCAAAAATGAATTTAATTCTCATCACATAATTACTTATCTTATTAATAGCTCAGGTTAGTGGTCCACATAATAACGGTGAATTCAAGTGCATTCAATTAGCACAATAAAAATTCTTTTATTTTTTTTTAATAAAAATCAAGAATACAAGTATGAAATTGCAAATTCAATAATAGTGGATTACTCAACAATTTCAGCACTTATCCCTAAAATCTCTCTATATTCCTTGTGTATCATTAAATGTCTCACAATCACAGTCAATTGACACAAATGAACACCTATAACAAATTCAAGCTTATATTTTTTTTAATTTTTTTTTTTGAGGAAAAAACATCAATTTCATTAATTAAATGGTGCTAAAAAGGCTGGGAGGACATCTCCCTCAGTACAAGAAGAAACCGACATTGAAGCTAGATGGTGAGCTAGAACATTTCCGGACCGCTTAACAAAACTAAACTGACATGAAACAAAAGTTTTGGCAATACTGAAACAATCTTCTATGTATGCTCCAAAAGATGTTTCCGTAAGTTCCCCTCCTTTGAGTGCCATAATTGCTTGTAGACAATCCCCTTCTAGCGTAATTTTCGACCATCTCTTTCCCTGCGCCTTGGTTAAAGCGTGTAGGGCCGCGTGAGCTTCTCCATCAACCGGCCTCGGTCTTCCCGGATATTTAGTCACTGACCACCAAATGCATTCCCCCTTCCAATTTCGACCAACCATGGAGACTGAGTAGAAGTCTTTACCCATGGGGAATGATGCATCGAAATTAACCTTTACCTCCCCCTCCGATGGTGGATTCCAAACGGCTATGTGTGAGGGTTGTTGAGGTATAATAGTCAGTTGTGTTTCGCGTTGGAAGTCGACAATGAAATTCCTACACTAGCTCACAAGGTCTTCGCCTGTTAATCCGTCATCGCCATGAACAATCTTATTTCGCTGATGCCAGGCTGCCCAAGTGACGACTAAGGCAAGCAAGAATTTATTCTTCGGGAGAACCGTTTGAAGATATTTAATCCATTCCCACGTGGAACCAAAGTGCTTGGACCCGTTGAGCTCGAACGGACTATTTTTCCACACCCTCTCCATGCCATTACAGACCATAAAAACATGAAGGGACGTTTCTCTTTCATAACCGCATATGTTACACACCGCCGACTGAGAGATTCTTCTTCTAGTCAGTTCGAATTGCGTGGGAAGAATCTCCAAGCAGGCTCGCCACAAAAACACCCGAATTTTTGGAGGAATGGGAAGATGCCAGAGCACGTTCCAGTTCCTATCAACTTCGCCGCTACTCGAACCCTTACACTCAGGACTGTAGCCGCTCGTAAGCGTTTGTCCCGATATGATATTGTGGTAGCACGAGCGAACCGTAAATTTTCCGGAGCCTGAGTAATGCCATACCAAGATACTAGCGGATTTCACAATTAACAATCTCTTAATAATATGTCTTTCAGTCACAAGTAACAATCCAAGTAATAAGGCCAAATAATCCAAGCAAACCACATGGCTCATAAAGTGATACAAATAATTCATACAAGTCAACAATAAACTTATCATGCAGTAATATAATTATTATATTGCAGAAAATAATAATAGAAGATGAACATACCAAATTTGATAATTGGCACTTAGATACCTCAATATTCTATGGATTCGTCAAAAGTCGCGTACAATTTGACAGCTCTAGCCGTGCTCAGTATTTGGAGCATATCTCTCTCGTTCGGTGTCCGATTTTAGTAATTCAAGATGTTTCGGACAACTAACAGAAATTCCTACAACGCTTGTGTTTTACACATTCTCATATTATGATCATATCAGGTCGGAAATTTGATCATTGATTCACCTACAACAAAAATACGATCATAAAATTTTGTTTCGTCAACACTAGATAATAATAAATTAAAATTGAATCATCTCCCTTTTCATCATCAAGGGTTGATTGGACCATCGTCAAAGCTCATCTTTATGGGATCAAAATTCGTCTTAAATTGTTGGAATTCGGGCTGCACTTTGACGATTGATCACCGAATTGGCGAATTGAAACTCGTTCTCTATTTGCTCTATATTTTCTTAGTTGATAATTAGCTGCAATAATATACACAATAATATGGAGATAGGCAAGGTGAGGCGCGGACTAGGTCGCTCTCTTAAGACGAATTTCACGACCCCTTCTCTAGTGAGGTGCAAAAAGGTTCCGATCGTGTCGCCTATAGGATACAACAGCCCAGCCTATCTCTCCGCTGTAACTTCACCGAAATTGCACGTTCGAGTGAAGTAGAAGCTTACACCCGACACACAACAAGAGCTCAAAATATATGTATATAGTATGCGCAGGAAAAGTGTTTTTTTTTTTTTCTCTTCTCTCATAGCTTTACAAAGCCACCAAAACCCCATTTACATAGTATAACATATGACCACCATAAAACCTCTATTTAATATATTATTAAAGAAAATATGAAGATTTTATGAGGCAAAATAATAATTTTGTAGGTTTCAAAATAGTGGTCTAAATGACCTTATAAATGTGGTCAAAACCAATATTTATATTTTATAATAAAATATATATTTTATTAAAATAACCCAACAACACGTATATGAACCACCTCATATCATAAAACGCAGCAGCATGTCACGGCCCGCTAGTTTTGACCCAACCCCTTACCTGTTTCCCTTGGGTTGGGGAGGTTAGGAAGACCAACACTTGGCCCAAATAGGGTAAGGCCCAAGTTGGCCCAAATGTATAGAAGTAGGTAGAGGTAGGTGGTGGTAGGTAGAGACATTTTAGGGATTCTTTGGAGTGTTCCACTCCCAACCGTTAGATAATATCGATCTCCACCGTCCATTGAGGAGGTGGTCTTTTATAAATAGAGGTAGGGTCTTTTATAAATAGAGGTAGGGTCCTCATTTGTATTCATCCAACAAATCCAACAAAATCCAAGAAATACAATAAGCACTCAAGCAATAGAGTACTTTCGTACCAACTCTCTTATCTTCTTAATTTCTTTCTTCGTTTCCATCACTTAAGTATTCGCAACACATTCGGGAGAGGCTGACTTAGCTATCGCAAGGGGCGAGAAGGAGCTAAGGCCGCACGGTTCTTTGTTAAGGGAACAAGTCCGTGACAAGTGGTATCAGAGCCCGGCTAAGGGCTTTGTGTTGATCGAATTCTCAACGATGGCGAACGTTGAAGATATTTCGTACGTAATGGAGGGACGTGGCAGGGAGGCCCAAGTAAACAACAAGAAGAAGAGGGACCACAGCAAGGCTCGTGGGGAGAGTACCATTAATGAGGCCGTGCTAATGGCGAAAGACTCGAGAGGCTCGAGAATAACGTCTCCATAGCGGAGCTTAGCGAACGATTCGAGAAGCTCGATCACGACACGGAAGTGTTGGAGAATCACGTCGCCGAGCAACTCGATTTGTCTAGAGACAATGAGGCGTTGCGGGAGGAACGGTTGGATCGATTGGAGGCCATCATCCAATCCTTCCAAGAGAGCATCGAGGGGATGCGCGACGACTTGGCCTTGTGCAAAAAGGCCCCCGCTAGTGGGAACACTGGTGCTACTTCGAGTCCAAGGGTGGACTGCCCGAAGCCAACGAGGTTCAATGGCGTAAGGGACGCCAAGGAAGTCGAGAACTTCCTATGGAGGATGGAGCAATATTTCGAGGGTATCGGTCTAGTCGACGAGACGACTAAGGTAAGAACTGCTTCCCTTTATCTTTCCGATACGGCTATGTTATGGTGGCGTAGGAAGCACGCCAATATCAAGAAAGGCATTTTCCGAATCGATACTTGGGAAGAGTTCAAGAGGGAACTAAAGCGACACTTCTACCCGGAGAACGTCGTTTATGAGGCTCGAAGGAAGTTGAGGGAACTCAAGCAACGAAGTTCAATCCGTGAGTACGTGAAGGAGTTCACCACCCTCACCCTTCAAATTCCCAACCTTTCCGAGGAGGATCTCCTTTTCCACTTCACCGATGGGTTACAAGGCTGGGCCAAGCAAGAACTCCACCGACGAGACATCAAATCCGTCGATGAAGCTATTGTCGCCGCCGAGTCTTTAACCGACTATCAACCAAGAGATTCGGGGCGAAAAGAGAAGTGGAACCCGACTAAAGGCGGAGAAGAGAGACGGGACAATCATAGTCGGGACCATCGAGACAACCGAGACCCAAGGCGAGCGTCAACCTCGAAGGGAGGAGACAAGCCATCCTCACACCAACAACTTGAAGAGAAGAAGAGGTCGTTTGTGCCTAAGGGGGGATGCTTCGTGTGCAAGGAGCCGCATACGATGAGTCAATGTCCCAAGATGTGGTCATTGTCGGCACTCTTACAACAAGAGGCCGAGCAAGGCACAAACGAGGAGCTAGGCAACATGGGATCGCTCCAACTTCTGAATGCCTTAAAGGCCAATCCGATGCCGACAACATCAAGCAAGGGGCTGATGTACGTGGAGGCCCGCATCAACGATACCCCAGCAAAGGTGATGGTGGACACGGGAGCGACCCACAACTTTATCACCGAGGACGAGGCCAAGAGGGTTGGCCTACGGTGAACCAGACGAGACGGTTGGCTCAAGGCCGTTAACGCTAAGGCACAACCGCTCAACGGTGTAGCACGAGACGCGGAGCTACACTTAGGCACTTGGAAGGGCCAAGTGGATTTTTCGGTAGCACCGATGGATGACTTCAAGGTGGTGCTAGGCATGGACTTCTTCCGCAAGGTAATGGCTATCCCGATGCCTTGTTTCAATTCGGTTTGCATTTTAGAGAAGGGGACACTTTGCATGGTGCCGGCCATCAACGGCACCACTAAGGAAGAAAGCACGCAACCAAGGCAACTGTCGGCCACGCAAGTTGCCAAGGGAGTTCGACGGGGCGAGCCGACATTTTTAGCCGCTTTAAAGGAGTACAAACCGGGGAAGGTGAACGTTGTGGCCGATACTTTGAATAGAAAAGCCGAACTCGCAGCCATTAGCTCGACAAGGGGGAACTTGGCCGACATGATCCGAGAAGGGCTCGAACATGATCCCCTGGCCAAGGAGCTAATCCGACTCGTCAAGGAGGGCAAGAGGAGGCAATTTTGGGTAGAAGACGGCCTACTCTACACGAAGGGACAACGACTCTTCGTTCCGAAGTGGGGCAGCTTGAGGAAGGACCTCATAAGGGAATGCCACGACACCAAGTGGGCGGGGCATCCGGGCCAAAGGCGGACAGTGGCGTTACTCGAGATGACCTACTTTTGGCCTCACATGCGGGACAGTGTCGACGCATATGTGAAGACTTGTCTGGTGTGCCAACAAGACAAGATGGAGAATAAGCAGCCGGTAGGGTTACTTGAACCACTCCCAATCCCCGAGCGACCATGGGAGTCGATCTCAATGGACTTCATTAGTGCCTTGCCGAAGTCCGAGGGGGCCGGATCTATCATGGTGGTGGTAGATCGCTTTTCAAAGTACGGGACGTTCATAGCTTGCCCGAGGGATTGCACCGCGGAGGAGGCAGCTCAGTTCTTTTTCAAGAACGTCGTCAAATATTGGAGACTACCGAGGAGCATCATAAGCGACCGAGACCCACGCTTCACGGAGCGATTATGGACGGAGCTTTTCAAACTTTTGGGGTCCGAGCTTTGCTTCTCAACGAGTTTTCACCCCCAAACCGACGGGCAAACGGAGAGGGTGAACGCCCTACTCGAGTGCTACTTACGGCACTTCGTGGGAGCCAATCAAAAAGATTGGGCGAAGCTCCTCGACGTGGTTCAATTCTCTTACAACTTACAGCGGAGTGAGGCCACGGGGAGGAGTCCAGTCGAGCTTGCAACGGGACAACAACCGCTTACGCCGCACACTTTGGCTACGGCAACCGATGGAAGGAGTCCCGGAGCATTGAAGATGGTTAAGTCGTGGGAGGAACAAGCCGACTTAGCACGGGCATGCCTTGAGAAGGCTAGACAACGAATGAAGAAATGGGCGGACGACAAACGACGACCACGGGAATTCGACGTTGGGGCCCAAGTGATGGTGAAACTATTGCCCCAACAATTCAAGGTGTTGAGGAGCATGCACAAGGGACTTGTGCGGAGGTACGAAGGACCATTCCCGGTGATCGCCAAGGTCAGTAAAGTTTCGTATCGTTTAGAACTTCCAAGTTCTTTGAAAATCCACCCGGTCTTCCATGTGAGTATGTTGAAGCCTTATCACGAAGACAAGGAAGACCCGAGCCGAGGAGAGTCGCACCGAGCACCACCCATCATGACTAAGTCATACGATAAGGAGATCGAGGAAGTGCTCGGCCGACAATTGAAGCGACGTAGGGGAGTTCCACCGAGTATTCAATACCTCATCAAATGGAAGGGATTACCCGAGTCCGAGGCAACGTGGGAGACGAAGGAAGACTTGTGGCGATTTCAAGATCGTCTCCACTTGTTCGAGGCAACGAGGACGTCGCCGGATTAGGCGGGGGAGGATGTCACGGCCCACTAGTTTTGACCCAACCCCTTGCCAGTTTCCCTTGGGTTGGGGAGGTTAGGAAGACCAGGACTTGGCCCAAATAGGGTTAGGCCCAAGTTGGCCCAAATGTATAGAGGTAGGTAGAGGTAGGTGGTGGTAGGTAGAGACATTTTAGGGATTCTTTGGAGTGTTCCACTCCCAACCGTTAGATCATATCGATCTCCACCGTCCATTGAGGAGGTGGTCTTGTATAAATAGAGGTAGGGTCCTCATTTGTATTCATCCAACAAATCCAACAAAATCCAAGAAATACAATAAGCACTCAAGCAATAGAGTACTTTCTTACCAACTCTCTTATGTTCTTAATTTCTTTCTTCGTTTCCATCACTTAAGTATTCGCAACACATTCGGGAGAGGCTGACTTAGCTATCGCAAGGGGCGAGAAGGAGCTAAGGCCGCACGGTTCTTTGTTAAGGGAACAAGTCCGTGACAAGCAGCACGAATATTGGCTTGTGCGTAGGCTTTTGTCAACTTAGGCGAACCCAAAATCCCAGTTGCATGATCAGGCGTAGAGTACAAGCAAGAATATTCTCTCACTATGCAGTACAAAAAGAAATGGAAGATAGTAGTAAGGGTGTAGTTGTAATTTAGTATTCTCTTTTCTTTTTAAATCGTTATTAAGTATTAACCAATTTATGTACTTGAATTATTGTTTCGATTTTGCTGCTCTTTAATTTTGAATATTAATGTTAACTTTTGAATTTTAAGTTTGAATATTATTGAAGTATGGTATAAAAATTCATTTTTTCACATTCATATATAAGATAAGTGAAAATTACTTTTAATACTTTATAATAAATAAATAAATAAAGAAAGAAATAAACTCATTGCGAGCATCCTAATATTTTAAAAATTTTGTTCCGACCCGCCGGTGTAAGTTATACAGTCACCAGAGCCGGTCTTGGCACGATCCACGAGGGGCCCATTTTTCAATCCAGTTAACTATGCATTATTGCTATGTGTACTTCAATTTTTATTTACTTTTATAAAAATATAGTAATATAAATCAAATCTTTTTCTCCACTCTCGTGCTATTTCAAACAAAAATGGCTCCACTCTTTTCCCAAAAAGGATGCGCATTTATCTATCATAAAATTTAGGGTAAATAGTACTTAACTCCCTTGTGGTTTGAACATTAATTTTGCACATGATCCTCTTATGGTATGAATTAAGCACATAACCCCCTTTGTGGTTTTGACATTTTTGCACATGACCCCCTTTTTGTATGAAATTACGCATATAACCACCTTGTGGTTTCGATATTTTGCACATGACCCCGCCGTGATATGAAATTAGGCACATTACCTACTTGAATAGAAAACTGGAAAAGACTAAATTACCCCTAAAGAATAACGACTTTATTTGTTAAAAAATTAAAAGTCGATAACAACTGTAATATAATATATTACATAGAAAATAGTAAATAATAATTATAATTAATAATAATATTAAAGCTTTGAAATATGTAGAATTAATTTACCGAATTATAATTGAACAAAGAAATTGATAGTTCATAATTTTATATTGAGTTTAAACCATTTATATTTGATTTGTAGCATATGAGATTTACAAATTGATTTCTAAAATTGAATAAATTGTCATTCGTACAATTGTAGTATTATATACCTTTCGTGTTGTAAAATTACAAAAATACAATAATATATTATATATATTTCTCATTTTACAAAAGAGTTCATTAAGCTTTTCATTTTATAGAATAGTTATTTTTAAATTAAAACAAGACATTTTGACTTGATAGAGTAACCAACGAATAGTTGGTATCGTTGTAATTCGGCTAAATTATAGGGGTAATTTAGTCTTTTCCAGTTTTCTATTTAAGGGGGTTATGTGCCTAATTTCATACCATAATGGGGTTATGTGCCTAATTATATACCATAAGGGGGTCTGTAACAACAAATTCTTATCTGCGATATAAACAAACAAGAAAAAAATGAACAAAGATGATTTTATCGAATTAAAATAAATAAATTGCGAGTTACAATTTCTATTTTAATCCTCTGATTCTTCTCTCTAGAACAATATATAGTTGACTTGAATTTTCGGAGTCGGGTCGTTGACTTGATCTTCTCCGGATTTGATTTTGGATTTGAATAACGTTTTCCAAGGGTCTTGCGACTTGAATCTCGGATCGAACGTTGAACTGTGACTAAATTTGACTTGAAGATCTTGAAGTTCTTGATGGATTTGGCCCTTCAATCTTTCAATGATCTTGACTTGAATTTGATTAACGTTAATCCGAAGGTTTGGCACCGTTATCTCGGATCGGACGCTGGATTTGATGAAGAATGCCTTGAATTTGCTCAAGAACACCTCGAATTTGACGAAGAACACTTTGAATGTAGAGGGAGAATCTTACCTCCTACGAATTCTTCTTCCTTGCTTCTTGAATTGTAGAGAGAATTTTGCTCCTACGGTTTCTTCTCCTTTAGTTGTGTTTGAATTGTGAATGGAGGGTCCCTATTTATAGTGGTAGAACAAGAGTTCTTGATGGGCCTTCTTGATGACGTGGCACGATTTGATTGGGCTGATTTAAATTGATATTCCTCTTGTAACTTGAGGGAGAAGAAATAATCCTATTGGTCAATATATATATTTATATATATATATATATATATATATATATATATATATATATATATATATATATATATATATATATATATATATATATATATATATATATATATATATATATATATTTAAAATCAATTATCTATTTAAATTAGGAATTTATTTAATTCCTAATATTAAAATAAAAAACATATAATTGATATTTAATATATAATATATATGGCTTTATATGCATAATTACATATTTGCCACTTGATTAAAAATCACTCGGCTCTATGGAAATTAGCAATTTAATTGCTTGAAAATTTGTTCGTCTACAAATGCCCCCTCGAGACTTGTTCACGGACGATGCATCTTGAAGTGAATAAGACACGAATAGTTTGGAGCTTTCATTTCTAAACATAAGTCGGTATTCTCATAGACACGACCCTTTGCTATTTTGATTCCATGGGTCCTTTGTGAAATCAGAGTGGATTAAACTTAGACCCGATTTCTTCTTTTTTTTAATGAAATCGGCCTCAAAAAGAAAATCATTGAATAAACACATGTATACGCCTCTTTGTAGGGAATCATGTTTTTGTCTTTTATATATATATATATATATATATATATATATATATATATATATATATATATATATATATATATATATATATATATATATATATATATATATATATAAAAGCAACTGGTCCCACTCGAAACCAAATATGACGAGAGAGACTTGGAATGCAACTTTAATTGCAATTAGAAAATTTGAACAAGAACTCTTCATGCATAAGAATTCCCATTGGACAACAACCCTTCATGTACAATACTCCGATTCTACAAACTCCAAGTGGGGCAAAAAAAACAATAGAAGAAGTTTCTCTACGTCAGCTCAACGGCCAGGTGATTCTTGGGGACAAGCATAGGTACTTTCTCAAAAATTGGCTATTCGAGCATCAACCCGCTGATGAAGGCACACTTTTGATTATTCATGCCCTCCGCAAGCAAGTCTCATCGTGCAAATATTTCACAGTTCGACTCCTCACCACAAGCGAGCTTCCTCTTGCGACTATTCCAAAGTTTGGCGCATCACCACAAGCGAGTTTCTTCGTTCAAATATTCCAAGGTTTGACGCCTCACCACAAGCGAGCTTCTTCTTGCGACTATCTCAAAGTTTGATGCCTCACCACAAGCGAGCGTCCTCTCGAGACTTTCCAAAGTTTGGCGTATCACGGCAAGCGAGCTTCTTCATGCAAATATTTCCGAGTTTGATGCCTCACCACAAGCGAGTTTCTTCGTTCAAATATTCCAAGGTTTGACGCCTCACCACAAGCGAGCTTCTTGTTGCGACTATCTCAAAGTTTGATGCCTCACCACAAGCGAGCGTCCTCTCGAGACTTTCCAAAGTTTGGCGTATCACCACAAGCGTGCTTCTCCGTGCAAATATTTCAAAGTTCGATGCCTTACCACAAGAGAGCTTCTGCTTGCGATTATTCCAAAGTTTGGCGCATCACCACAAGCGAGTTTCTTCGTTCAAATATTCCAAGGTTTGACGCCTCACCACAAGCGAGCTTCTTCTTGCGACTATCTCAAAGTTTGATGCCTCACCACAAGCGAGCTTCTTCTTGCGACTATCTCAAAGTTTGATGCCTCACCACAAGTGAGCGTCCTCTCGAGACTTTCCAAAGTTTGGCGTATCACGGCAAGCGAGCTTCTTCATGCAAATATTTCCGAGTTTGATGCCTCACCACAAGCGAGTTTCTTCGTTCAAATATTCCAAGGTTTGACGCCTCACCACAAGCGAGCTTCTTCTCGCGACTATCTCAAAGTTTGATGCCTCACCACAAGCGAGCGTCCTCTCGAGACTTTCCAAAGTTTGGCGTATCACCACAAGCGAGCTTCTCCGTGCAAATATTTTAAAGTTCGATGCCTCACCACAAGAGAGCTTATGCTTGCGATTATTCCAAAGTTTGGCGCATCACCACAACGAGCTTCTTTGTGCAAATGTTCCAAGGTATGTCACATCCACTAGCGAGCTTCTTTGTGCAAATATTTCAATGTTTTGACGACTCATCACAAGCGGCAGATAGATGACTCACCACTTTTGCCGACGTAGACTAATTATTTTGTTCGAGGCTTTTATCTCTTATGCTATCAAATCTTTCGTCGTCTTCCCATGTTGTACCGTGGACTCGTTGGGTTGAATTCTCCTCAAGGCCATTGCTCTCTTCACACGAAGCTTTCCACAGATTGATTGCTCTTTAAGGTTGTTACCGTCTTTTCGTTTTCAAGCAGCTTGCTTTCCTTTTCTATGCCTTTTATTTATGAGAGA
Organism: Erythranthe guttata; assembly: GCF_056151865.1. NCBI lineage: Eukaryota > Viridiplantae > Streptophyta > Magnoliopsida > Lamiales > Phrymaceae > Erythranthe > Erythranthe guttata. The sequence goes on from NC_142540.1 coordinate 8,588,933, forward strand.
TAAATACTTGTAGCTCTTTGTTATCTAGCGGGGAGATACCCTTGAATTTGTCGGTGATTCTGATTTAATGAGGTGGGAAGATAATATTTAAAACGTGGGGAATTTTGATGCACCGAAGAATATCTTATGAGCGTCTACGTACCCCGAATCCCGAATATCTTATGAGCGTCTACTTAGAGAATATCTAAGCTGCCTACGTACCCCGAATCCCGAATTAGACAAGGCCACGGGTCGGGTTTGACCCGGACCCGGCCCGGACCCGACCCGTTGACTGCCCCGACCCGCCCCGGCCCTGCCCCATTGACCATGGACCCGAACCCGGACCCGACCGAGTACGGGCCGGTTTCGGGTCCCGATTACTTGGACCCGGGACCCGACGGGTCTACCCGGCGGGGGGACCCGAGGGCCCAACCCGAAGACCCGACGGGTCAACCCGAGAATATCCGATATTTTGTCCAAAAATGCGCAAACTGGGGTTCGAACTCGGAGCGCCGGGTAGAATAAGGAGCATTTTACCACCAGGCCAACCAATATGTTTAATTAAATATAGACAATAAATGTATATAATGTAAACCTATGGCGTAAATGATAAATATGTTAAATAAATTATTAATTTTCATATTAATTATTATTAAATAATTTTAATTAAATAATTAACAAATGCAATATAAGAAAAATATATATAATCACAATTCAATACTTCAAAACATCTATTATTAATTAATATATCAATATAAGCTCCACTGTTGAAAAATATAAAGTATTGAATCAATTCAATATATAAACAAATGCGTTGACTTATTAAAAATTAACTTATATTATTAAAATCGATAGTGTGAAAAAATCGAATGAAAAATAAAATAATATGTTTATTTAAAAAAACAAATTATAACCCATTTCAATTAATTTAAGTCGATTAACCTCAATTGTTGACGATAACTTATTAATATTATTGAGTATTTTATCATAAGATAATTATTTATATAAATGGTGTTTATTTTAACAAAAATAGATTATATCTCATTTCAATTAATATTCTTACTTTAAAAATAACATTATATATGACTAGTATAATCAAAATATTATGATGTAATTTCTCTTTTAATAATTGGTTTAATTTGTAAAAATCGTAGGAATTAAATTGTAGACCATATGATTTAATCATTGTTTTACATATACATTTTATTCAAATATTAGAATCGAATCGTAAGATTTAAATGGATTAATCTAAAGTCCTTTTAATTTTGATATTATATTTGTTAATAATGTAATTAAAATGGTTTAATAATTATGAATATGATAATTAACAATCCATTTAACATTATTTATTATAATCATTTCATACTGTTTTGTTTATGTTTTATGTATATTTCTTGCAAGTAATTTCACAAATATTTATCTTGTCTCAGTTGTTTTGATTTATTTTCAGGTGTGTTGTGACCCGGGTTCGAATCTCATCCATAACAATTTTGGACAAAATTTAAAAATCCGGTCCGGACCCGGACCCGGCCCGGAACTGACCCGAAACCGGGTGGACCCGAGTGGAACCGGCCCGGACCCGGACCCGCCTCCCCGCGGGTCGGTTTCGGGTCCTCCAAAACTCGGACCCGGACCCGGCGGGTCCGACCCGGAACCGGACCCAACCCGACCCGGGGCCATGTCTACCCCGAATGGGATCAAGTCATAACGTAGTTCAAAGAAAAAAAAAATAGATTTTTTTTTTTTTTTATTAGGAGAGGACTGAACTTAGAGAATATCCAAGCTGCCTACGTACCCCGAATGGGATCAAGTCATAACGTAGTTCAAAGAAAAAAAGATAGATTTTTTTTTTTTTTTTTAGGAGAAGACTAAACTTAGAGAATATCCAAGCTGCCTACGTACCCCGAATGGGATCAAGTCATAACGTAGTTCAAAGGAAAAAAGATAGATTTTTTTTTTTTAGGAAAGGACAGAACTTAGAGAATATCTAAGCTGCCTACGTACCCCGAGTGGGATCAAGTCATAACGTAGTTCAAAGGAAAAAAGATAGATTTTTTTTTTTTAGGAAAGGACTGAACTTAGAGAATATCTAAGCTGCCTACGTACCCCGAGTGGGATCAAGTCATAACGTAGTTCAAAGGAAAAAAGATAGTTTTTTTTTTTTTTTTTTTTTTAAGCCGTGCACAGTTTCAACTCATGCGGGCCAGGAGCCTTCTCCTCCGCTTCATGCGTAGTACCGCTTCAAGAACTTTCCATTTATCGGACCAATTCTTAAACCATCTTCGGCAACCAACTTGTACACTCCATTTGTGTACGCTTCCTTGACGACATAAGGACCATCCCACTTTGAAGTAAATTTATTTCCCGTTTTATGAGTGACGATGATGGGCATCCTTACGGCAAGTACCAAATCTCCAACTTGAAACGATCTTGGCCGCACATTCTTGTTAAACGCCCTAGAAAGACGAGCTTGGTAGCATTCAATACTTTGTTGTGCCTCTAATCTTTTCTCGTCAAGAGCTTCCAATTCTGCAAGACGCAAGCGGGCATTTTCTTCTTGAGTGAGTTCTTCTTGTATAGCTATCCTCAATGATGGAATTTGTTTTTCAAGAGGCAAGACTGCTTCCACACCGTACACCAAAGCATATGGAGTGGCTTGCGTAGGTGTTCTATACGTTGTTCTATAAGCCCATAAAGCTTCTCCCATCCTTTCGTGCCAATCACGTTTTGACTTGGCGATCACTTTCTTCAGCAAATTACATAAAGTTTTGTTGAAGGCTTCGGCGAGTCCATTGGCGGCAGCGTTGTACATTGAAGACTTTCTTTGCTTGAAGCCAAACTTTTCACAAAGTTTATCTATCACACCATTGCAGAATGGCTTTCCGTTGTCTGTGATCACATATCGAGGAACTCCGTAACGGTAGATGATATTGATGCGGATGAAATCGGCAACGTTATCCTTCTTTACTTCTCGAAGAGGCACTGCTTCAGCCCATTTGGAAAAGTAGTCTGTTGCTGCCAAGATATAGAGATGTCCAGCGGAAGACTTTGTCATAGGTCCAACCACATCCAAACCCCAAGCATCAAAGGGCCATGAGGCAACAGTAGGGTGTAATGGCTCCGGCGGTTGATGAATAAAGTTTGCATGAAATTGACAAGGTTGACATTTTTGGGCATACTCCATGCAATCCTTTACCATAGATGGCCAATAATAACCCATTCTTTTTATTCGGAAATGTAATTTGGGTCCTGACTGATGGGCGCCGCAAATTCCGGAATGAGCTTCTTCTATGGCTTGAACGGCTTCGTCATCACCTAAACATCTCAAGAAGACTCCATCAAATGAACGTCTGTAAAGTGTATCTTTGTAGTAGATAAAACGAGCCGCACGACGTCGAATATCAACTCTTTGACGTGGATCATTAGGCAACTTTTCGTACTTCAAGTAATCCACAAATGATTGACGCCAGTCTTCTTTCTCGATTTCAAACACGTAAACCACTCGAGTTTCGTTTTCTTCAATTTCTTCATGTTCAAAGATTGGTGGTACGACCCACCTCTTGAAAATTGATATATGAGCTCCGTCTTCGGGCATGGCTAAAGTAGAAGCAAGTTTTGCCAATGCATCCGCTTGTTTGTTATCCTTTCTAGGCACATGTTCTATCGTCACATCACCAAGGTATCCGATAAGTGTTTTAGCGTAATCCACATAAGGGAGTAAATCGAGCTTCTTTACTTCGTATGATCCGAGTATCTGATTGATCACCAACTTGGAGTCTTCATATACCTCCAAATTTAGTTGCTTTATATCAACTGCCATTTCTAGCCCAAGGATAAGAGCTTGATATTCAGCAACATTGTTAGAGCAATTTTGTGTTAAGGTAAAAGAGTGAGGCAACACTTCGCCGTTGGATGTGACGAATACTACTCCGGCGCCCGCTCCTTCTCTGTGAGAAGCTCCATCAAAATACATCTTCCACGGAGGACTAGCTTCAATCACAAGAACATCTTCATCGGGTAGATCATCGGATAACTCCCACTCTGCAGTGATAGGGTGATCCGCCAAGAAATCGGCTAGAACTTGTCCTTTCACAGCCTTTTGTGGAATATATGTTATGTCAAACTGCTGCAATTGCAGGTACCACCTTGCAAGTCTGTCGGATAGGACGTTTTTTGACATGACATACTTTAGAGGATTCATCCTTGAGATTAGGCGGACAACATGCGCTTGAAAATAATGCTTCAACTTTTGAATTGCAAAAATGAGCGCTAAGCATGTTTTTTCGATTGGCGAATAGTTCAATTCATTTGGTGTCATTGTTCTACTCAAGTAGTATAAGGCGCTCTCTCTTCCATCATCATTCTCCTGCGCTAGTAAAGCTCCGACAGATCGTTCTTGAGCAGCAATATAGAGTATTAATGATCGTCCGGGCACTGGTGCAATCAACACAGGAGGCTTCATTAAATACGATTTTATGCTTTCGAAGGCACTAGTGCAAGCTTCATCCCATTCAAAGGGAACATCTTTCTTCATAAGTCGGCTGAATGGTTGACATCGACCGGCTAAGTTTGAAATGAACCTTCTTAGGTATGCCAACTTTCCTTGCAAACTTTTGAGCTCATGAATGTTCCTAGGCTCGCAAATCTTTAAAATTGCATCAATCTTGGCTTGTTCGATTTCTATGCCTCGGTGACGAACTACGAATCCAAGAAACTTCCCCGAAGTAACACCGAATGCACATTTCAACGGATTCATCTTCAATTGGTACCTTCTCAAGCGCTCGAAGACTTTTCTCAAATTTTGGAGATGATCTTCCCTTTTTTTGGATATAACCACCAAGTCATCCACATAACATTCAAGATCTGATATGATCCAGCCATGCATCGAGGTTAATGCCGAGCTGGCCAAAGTGCAGACTCTCAGTGTGAATGTTGATGAGATGGCGGTGCCTAGAGAGATGTTTCAATCATTATCTATACAGAGGTTGAACGCATTGGAACTTCAAGCCACAAAATACTCGTGTTCATATCCACTTCAATGGATGCTAGATAGTGTGTTTGGCGATGTGGTGCAGAGATGTGTAAGTTCGCTACCAAACAGAGAGATCTATCTTGGTTATACACCTTGTGATATTTGTCCGGATTCGAGGACGAATCCTTTTAAAGAGGGGGAGAATGATACGATCCGCACAAGCTCCAAGACAAAGAATTGGAAGAAGAGAAAGCGAGTGAGATTAATGGAGCTGTTCGTGTTGAAGTTGAAGAGTAAAGGCTTGAATCAGGCCTTTGAAGAGTCTATGGTTTGGAATTGGAAGAAAAGAAAGAGAAGAAGTCGTTGGACAAGTCGAATTCCATGCATCCGAGATTCTCGCCTATTCTGGCAGAGTTTACCATTCGGGTTATAACTCTCGCATCCGAAGTCCGATTGAGATGATTCAAAATGATTCGGAAAGCTAACTGAAAGATCTACAACTTTCATGTTTTGAGCGAAGAGATATTCGAAGTGGAACAGTGTCGAAATTGAGCTTTAAGTGCATGCACGTGCACAGCCCAATGTCGCGAGTTAAGAAGGGTGATCGAGAAGCCGACTTGAAGATCAAGTTATCTAATTTAATTATGCACGTTTTTAATTTAGGTTTTATTATTTTATTTTGGTATTTTAGAGTCCTTAATGGTTAGGATTTGCTTATTTACATGTTTCCTTATTATAGTTTAGGTAGGAGTCCTTTTCCTTGTGAAAAAGGAGTCTTTTTAGACCTTATAAATAGGTTGCCAATTTGGCTTATTTTAGAAGACGAATTTTAATGCATATTTGAGTATTTTGAGAGTTAATTCTCCTTCGCTGTTCTACAGCAAATTTCGGGATTTTACAAGTGGATTCTTGTAACTTTCTTAGCGCCATAGTATTGGTTTCTGGTTCTCTATAACCACGGGGTCAATATTATATTTCACCTTGATAATAATGGTTTCTAGCTCTTTATAGCTATGGGGTCATTGTTCCTTGCTTCCGCCAAACTTGAATCTTTGTTTTTGGGTGTCTTCGATCTTGCTTCCGCGTAGGGTATTGGGTCTCGTAACAAGTTCTACGGGGTTCGTATCAGTTGGTAACCAGAGCCAACATCCAAAACAGGTTTCGCCTATCCTTTATCTTGATTGTTGAGTCAGTCCTTTTTTTTTCGTGTCCTCGTTTTGTTTTTCTCGTTTCGTGTCTATTGTTGCTGAGTCTTCTACTCTTTTGTTTTGTTTATTTAGAGTCCAAAAAAAAAAAAAAAAAAAAAAAAAAAAAATCGAAATTATTTTTGTTTGAAGCTTCTTAGAGTCTAAGTTAGGTTTTGTCTTGAGTCTTCGTCACAAAAAAAAAAAAAAAAAAAAAACAAATATTCGAAATTTATTTTTGTTGAAGCTTCTTAGAGTCTAAGAGTTTGTTAGTGTCTCAAAAAAAAAAAAAAAAAAAAAAAAGATATATCTTTGATCATGTCCGAGAAGGCCGGTTATTACGGAGAAAGAATTGAGCATCGTAGGACGTCAATGGACAAACGCTTCCAAGAACTCCAAGATCGGATGGAAGGAATTGTTACCCAACTAAAGGAACTACGCAAAGATCAACATGTTCGAGGGCCATACGTACGACGTGATGCTCACCAACCAGTTGTACCTTATCCTGATAAAGAGGTAGATTATGATGGAAATTTTGGTGTGAACACTACAAAATCGAAGAGGGAGAGTATGGGACGAGGGTTCAGATCTGAAACTTCGAGCCGAGGATATTTTGGTCGAGAAAGAGATGGCGTAGATCGAAACCTTACCTCAGTGAATATGACTATTCCATCTTTTCAAGGTAAGAGTGATCCCGAGGCGTATATTCAATGGGAAAGAAAGGTGGAGCACGTATTCGATTCTGATTACTATTCCGAAAGGAAGAAAGTGAAGCTCGCCGTCGAAGCGTTCATTGACTACGCAATTAGTTGGTGGGACCAATTTGTCTTAACTAGGCGACGTTGTGGCGAACCACCAATTGAAGATTGGGAGTCCATGAAGGCAGCCATGAGAAGGAGGTTCGTTCCTTCCCATTATTATAGGGAATTGAAGATGCAAAAGTTGAGGCAAGTTACTAAGTTAGAAGAAAGGAGTTCATCGAGTTGGAAACCACATAGGAGATCTTCAACGAGCCAAACAAGAGAACCCTTACAAAATCCCAAAGCAGAGAAAATTCTACGAGACAAAGAAGACTACAAGCAATTGAAGAGAATGGGTGATTCTTTATCGCCGCCACTTGAGAAGGAAGATACTCGTCAAGATTTTGAGAAAGAGAACACTCAAACTGATTTGGGAGTTATTGATCCGCTAGTTGAGGTCGAGTCCAAGGGGGAAGAAAATTGCAATCCCGCGCCACCAGTTCTAGAAAAAGAAGGTTCGGATTCGAGGGCGAATCCTTTTGAAGAGGTGGAGAATGATATGATCCAGCCATGCATCGAGGTTAATGCCGAGCTGGCCAAAGTGCAGACTCTCAGTGTGAATGTTGATGAGATGGCGGTGCCTAGAGAGATGTTTCAATCATTATCTATACAGAGGTTGAACGCATTGGAACTTCAAGCCACAAAATACTCGTGTTCATATCCACTTCAATGGATGCTAGATAGTGTGTTTGGCGATGTGGTGCAGAGATGTGTAAGTTCGCTACCAAACAGAGAGATCTATCTTGGTTATACACCTTGTGATATTTGTCCGGATTCGAGGACGAATCCTTTTAAAGAGGGGGAGAATGATACGATCCGCACAAGCTCCAAGACAAAGAATTGGAAGAAGAGAAAGCGAGTGAGATTAATGGAGCTGTTCGTGTTGAAGTTGAAGAGTAAAGGCTTGAATCAGGCCTTTGAAGAGTCTATGGTTTGGAATTGGAAGAAAAGAAAGAGAAGAAGTCGTTGGACAAGTCGAATTCCATGCATCCGAGATTCTCGCCTATTCTGGCAGAGTTTACCATTCGGGTTATAACTCTCGCATCCGAAGTCCGATTGAGATGATTCAAAATGATTCGGAAAGCTAACTGAAAGATCTACAACTTTCATGTTTTGAGCGAAGAGATATTCGAAGTGGAACAGTGTCGAAATTGAGCTTTAAGTGCATGCACGTGCACAGCCCAATGTCGCGAGTTAAGAAGGGTGATCGAGAAGCCGACTTGAAGATCAAGTTATCTAATTTAATTATGCACGTTTTTAATTTAGGTTTTATTATTTTATTTTGGTATTTTAGAGTCCTTAATGGTTAGGATTTGCTTATTTACATGTTTCCTTATTATAGTTTAGGTAGGAGTCCTTTTCCTTGTGAAAAAGGAGTCTTTTTAGACCTTATAAATAGGTTGCCAATTTGGCTTATTTTAGAAGACGAATTTTAATGCATATTTGAGTATTTTGAGAGTTAATTCTCCTTCGCTGTTCTACAGCAAATTTCGGGATTTTACAAGTGGATTCTTGTAACTTTCTTAGCGCCATAGTATTGGTTTCTGGTTCTCTATAACCACGGGGTCAATATTATATTTCACCTTGATAATAATGGTTTCTAGCTCTTTATAGCTATGGGGTCATTGTTCCTTGCTTCCGCCAAACTTGAATCTTTGTTTTTGGGTGTCTTCGATCTTGCTTCCGCGTAGGGTATTGGGTCTCGTAACAAGTTCTACGGGGTATTGGGTCAATAGACACGAAACGAGAAAAACAAAACGAGGACACGAAAAAAAAAGGACTGACTCAACAATCAAGATAAAGGATAGGCGAAACCTGTTTTGGATGTTGGCTCTGATACCAACTGATACGAACCCTGTAGAACTTGTTACGAGACCCAATACCCTACGCGGAAGCAAGATCGAAGACACCCAAAAACAAAGATTCAAGTTTGGCGGAAGCAAGGAACAATGACCCCATAGCTATAAAGAGCTAGAAACCATTATTATCAAGGTGAAATATAATATTGACCCCGTGGTTATAGAGAACCAGAAACCAATACTATGGCGCTAAGAAAGTTACAAGAATCCACTTGTAAAATCCCGAAATTTGCTGTAGAACAGCGAAGGAGAATTAACTCTCAAAATACTCAAATATGCATTAAAATTCGTCTTCTAAAATAAGCCAAATTGGCAACCTATTTATAAGGTCTAAAAAGACTCCTTTTTCACAAGGAAAAGGACTCCTACCTAAACTATAATAAGGAAACATGTAAATAAGCAAATCCTAACCATTAAGGACTCTAAAATACCAAAATAAAATAATAAAACCTAAATTAAAAACGTGCATAATTAAATTAGATAACTTGATCTTCAAGTCGGCTTCTCGATCACCCTTCTTAACTCGCGACATTGGGCTGTGCACGTGCATGCACTTAAAGCTCAATTTCGACACTGTTCCACTTCGAATATCTCTTCGCTCAAAACATGAAAGTTGTAGATCTTTCAGTTATCTTTCCGAATCATTTTGAATCATCTCAATCGGACTTCGGATGCGAGAGTTATAACCCGAATGGTAAACTCTGCCAGAATAGGCGAGAATCTCGGATGCATGGAATTCGACTTGTCCAACGACTTCTTCTCTTTCTTTTCTTCCAATTCCAAACCATAGACTCTTCAAAGGCCTGATTCAAGCCTTTACTCTTCAACTTCAACACGAACAGCTCCATTAATCTCACTCGCTTTCTCTTCTTCCAATTCTTTGTCTTGGAGCTTGTGCGGATCGTATCAAGATCTTTATGGAGCATGTCATCGAATATTTTCTGCATGGCTCTTTGGTATGTAGCACCAGCATTTTTCAAGCCAAACGGCATCACTTTATAGCAATAGATGCCCTTAGGAGTGCGAAAGGCTGTTAATTCTTCGTCTTTCGGCGCCATTCGTATTTGATTGTATCCGGACGACCCATCCATAAATGATAACGCTTCGTGGCCCGTAGTAGCATCAATCATTAATTCGGCTATTGGCATTGGAAAGTCGTCCTTAGGGCATGCTTCGTTCAAATCTCTAAAGTCAACACACACACGAATTTGTCCATTCTTCTTTCTAACAGGGACGATACTTGAAATCCATGTTGGGTACTTGACTTCTCGAATGAAACCAACCTCAATAAGTTTGTTCACTTCAGCCTCAATTGCAGGGACTAATTCAGGCCTAAATCTACGTTGGCCTTGCTTCACAGGGCGAGCTCCTTTTTTCACGGAGAGATGATGTATTGCCACTTTTGGGTCCAATCCGGGCATTTCTTTATAAGACCATGCAAACACATCCTTGAACTCGTGCAACAATTCAATATAAGTCTCCTCTTCGTTGACAGCCAGTAAAGCGCTAATGTAGATTGGTCGAGGATTCTCCGCATCTCCTAAATTAATTTCCTTTAACTCATCGATGGTGGCTTTGACTCCTTCTTCAAGCTCGGGTGGAGCAATTTCAGCGTCTTCCTCCTCAATCACGTCTATTTCACTTAAAGTGATATGATACGATGATGCCACACTTTCTCTGTCATCTTCCTCGTCGTCTTGGATTGTTGTAAAGACGACAGTTCGCATTTTAGCCTTCAACTCTTCACCACATGATATGGTCAAATAAGTACACCGTTTCATGCGAGATGGAATTGAACTTCGAATCCTTCGTGTTTTGGTGATTTTAGTATTAGAGACACCCACATCTTGCTTGTTCTTTCTGTTATGCCCCCACTTTCTAAGTGGTCCAAGCCTATCAAAGACGGATGGCGTAAGTCTATCAAACCCTCGTTTGTCGCCTTTTTCATGCCCCCACTCTCTAAGTGGTCCAAGCCTATCAAAGACGGATGGCGCAAGTCTGTCGAAGACAGATGCTGTAAGCCTATCAAAGACGGATGTCCTTCTCACTTTTGTTCTACTTTCAAGAAAATCGTCTGTTGATGAGAATTCATCTTCGATTATGTAATTACTGGTAGCTCTATTGATAACAATACGAATTGGCTTTTGTAGAACAAATCCAAGACCAACTCTAGGACTTTGAATAGCATGTCCCTTTTCTTTCAACATTATATGGGTAGTATTGAGGCCGTGCACCTTTTCGCCAACAACTTCGGCAGGAAGCCTTCCAAGCGTAGAATCTTCACGTGGGTTGAAACCAGCTTTCACTAAGAGTTTATAAGCATTTGGATCAAAACATTTTGTCATTTGGGACTCGGAGAATTCTTCGTATTCCTCTTGGGTTCCTTCTGTGGGATGAACAAATCCTTTAGGTGGTTGAGAAGTTGATCGCTTCTCGTCAATTGGTGTTAGGGGAAACATCAAATCTTTCAAAGCCTCACACGCTAAAGGAGCATTGTCTTGATTATTTCTTCGCTTTGTTTCTTCAACTGGTAGAATTTCTTTGACCTTTACCGTCTTCTCATCATCAAGATAGTACTTAGCATCGGCAAAGTGGGCTTCTGCCTCGGTGAACGGTTTATCATCAGCGAGTATTATTTTAACTACTCCGTCTCGACAATACTTGAAACATTGGTGCCAAGAAGAAGGAACCGCACTATTCTCATGTATCCAAGGTCGTCCGAGAAGCATGCGATATGAGGTTCTTGCATCGATGACATGGAACAGTGCGGTGGACAACATATCATCCATTAACAACTCTATCCTTATGATACCAAGGGCCCTTTGTCCTTCTTGATTAAATCCTTGGATCATCAAGCGACTAGTTTTGAGCTCCTCCGTGGAGATTCCCAATTCCTTTAAAGTCTGCAACGGCAAAATATTGACTGCAGAACCTCCATCGATTAAAATCCTATTCACCTTCTGCTCACGGGCGTAGCCGGCAACAAACAACGGCCTATTGTATGGTTTGGAACCAAGAAGTAAATCTTCATCAGCGAAAGACATTGTTGACATGCATTTACCAATACGGTACAAACTTCATTTGGAGACGGAGTCGTTCCACTAGCAGCGGTCTCCTTTTCAATTATCGCGTTGCATGAGATGTTGATACAATCATCATCTCCTCTGTGTACGTTTGTTGTCGTCATGTCAAGGGACTCAAAAGTGGTGACGACAAAATTTGTAGTGGCGCTGATCTCTTCAAGTGATATCATCCCTTGGCGAGCTAGCTGCATAACTTTATCTTTGAATACGAAGCAATCATGAATTGGGTGCCCGACCAACCGATGATACTTGCAGTATTTTGGGTCATCGGTCTTGTTAGCTTCTTCGGGGCGCTTCATTTCAGGCAATTCGATAAGTTTTAAACCTAGCAAATCGTCAAATATTCCAGCCACATCGGTGTCGAGGAATGGATATTCCCTTGCTTGCATTTCTTTTAGAGTAAGTCTTCTTCTTTCTTGGGAAAAATCTTGTTTTTCCTCATTGTTTCCGTTCACTTTTCCTTGAAATTTGATGGGGGTTGCATTCACTGCCAAAGATTCTTTGCTTGAGGTCTTAGAGAAAACTCTACCCCCCTTCCGAAAGTCTTGTTTTTCTTTGGACTGTCGAGGCTCTTGAACTGGTGGTCCCTCAACTCCACTAGCCATAATGCTCAACTCCATGTCATGCGCTCTAGTGGCCAACTCTTCGAAAGTCTTAGGTTGAATCCCTTGCAGGATATATCGGAGTCCCCATTGCATTCCTTGAATGCACATCTCGATAGCTGAAGGCTCTAACAATCGATCCTTGCAATTCAGGCTTAAATTCCTCCAACGCTTAATGTAGTCAATGACGGCCTCTTCTTTCCACTGGCGAGAGTTTGTGAGCTCGATCATGCTCCTTGTTCTTCGGGTGCTGTAGAAGCGATTCAAAAATTCTTGCTCCATTTGACTCCAACTGTCAATTGAGTTCGGCTCTAGGTCCGTATACCAATCAAAAGCATTCCCCTTCAATGATCGGACGAATTGTTTCACGAGGTAGTCTCCAAAAGTCCCAGCATTGTTACAAGTTTCAACAAAATGTGCCACATGCTGTTTTGGGTTACCCTTGCCATCAAATTGCGGAAATTTCGGGGGTTGGTAACCAATTGGCATCTTCAAGTCGTCTACTCTTAGAGTGTATGGCTTGGTATATGTTGACGACGATTTTGAACCCTCATTGAATTTGTCTTTGATAGTCCCCATGATGAACTCCTTCAATTGGTCTATAGGAATCAACCCCTCTGACGAAATCTGGAATTCTTCAGCCGGGCTCTTCTCTCTTTCGATTGGATGTCGCCTTGCAGAAGTTTCAGCTTCGGCGTGATTTTCGCCTTGTTTTCCCATGTCGTGACTACCGTCAACCTTGTTTCGCAACATCGCGATTTGGGAGTCTTGTTCTTGAATGTGCTTTGTTAGCCCTTCAATGGCCTTGGTCAAGATCGCCATCTGCTCTTCCATGGTCGTAGCATGTGTCGTCATGACGGGAGCCACCTCAGAGTAGTTTGATGTTGAAAGGGACGTGGATGATGAAGCTTCTCCTCTAGATCCTTCCACGTCTTCACCTGTGTTGACGAGAGGTGATGAGCCTTTCTCAATGATTTGCGGTGTCGAGCTAGTCTCGGAGGATGCCTGCAGTTTCTTAGCCATACTCCTTGTAACTACGCCTACACTTGATGAATTCGAAGTAGCAGCCTTCATCGCGAGCGGTTACCGTAACACTTCGAGGATCTTCGAGAGAGAGAAGAGATGAGAGGTAGAGATGTCCCACTGGGCGTGCCAAAATTTGTAACAACAAATTCTTATCTGCGATATAAACAAACAAGAAAAAATTGAACAAAGATGATTTTATCGAATTAAAATAAATAAATTGCGAGTTACAATCTCTATTTTAATCCTCTGATTCTTCTCTCTAGAACAATATATAGTTGACTTGAATTTCCGGAGTCGGGTCGTTGACTTGATCTTCTCCGGATTTGATTTTGGATTTGAATAACGTTTTCCAAGGGTCTTGCGACTTGAATCTCGGATCGAACGTTGAACTTTGACTAAATTTGACTTGAAGATCTTGAAGTTCTTGATGGATTTGGCCCTTTAATCTTTCAATGATCTTGACTTGAATTTGATTAACGTTAATCCGAAGGTTTGGCACTGTTATCTCGGATCGGACGCTGGATTTGATGAAGAATGCCTTGAATTTGCTCAAGAACACCTCGAATTTGACGAAGAACACTTTGAATGTAGAGGGAGAATCTTACCTCCTACGAATTCTTCTTCCTTGCTTCTTGAATTGTAGAGAGAATTTTGCTCCTACGGTTTATGCTCCTTCAGTTGTGTTTGAATTGTGAAGGGAGGGTCCCTATTTATAGTGGTAGAACAAGAGTCATTGATGGGCCTTCTTGATGACGTGGCGCGATTTGATTGGGCTGATTTAAATTGATATTCCTCTTGTAACTTGAGGGAGAAGAAATGATCCTATTGGTCAATATATATATATATATATATATATATATATATATATATATATATATATATATATATATATATATATATATATATATATATATATATATATATATATATATTTAAAATCAATTATCTATTTAAATTAGGAATTTATTTAATTCCTAATATTAAAATAAAAAACATATAATTGATATTTAATATATAATATATATGGCTTTATATGCATAATTACATATTTGCCACTTGATTAAAAATCACTCGGCTCTATGGAAATTAGCAATTTAATTGCTTGAAAATTTGTTCGTCTACAGGGTCATGTGCAAGATGTCCAAACCACACGGAGGTTATATACCTGATTTCATACTATAAGGGGGTCATGTGCAAAATATGCAAACCACAAGGGGTTTAAATGCTATTTACCCTAAAATTTATTGTCTTTATTGAGTTAATCTGAGAGAAAAAAAAAACATTTCTTAAAAAATGATAACAAAAATATCCTATTGGCGTATTTTTTTATTTATCTTTTTTACATAATTCTATAGTGAATGTAGTTTTCTTATACAGAAGTACACATGTTTTTCTTTTAATATTTCATTCTTATGTTGTTAATTCAATTTTTATTTTTTTTTGTAGAAAGCATCTAAAATGATTAACTGTAACTCTTATTTAAAAAAAAACTATAAGTTCAATAATACATTATAAGACCATCATTTTTTCCTAAGTACATATCTGAAATGAACATTTATTAGTTAATAATATTTAATATTTAGATACTCAAACTGTGAGTTTTAACTTGGTCTTTGCAATGCTACATCTGGTGAAATATGCTGGGTAATTATTAACCGTTGATGTGGTGAAATGACTTCCCACTAAAAACACATACGCATGGATGTGTGTGTGATTGTGTGCTGATCACGGTTAATAAACATCCGGTGTATTTCACCGGGTATAGCATCAAACAAACCATTTTAACTGTTATATTAAATACGCGTGTCAGATTTTTTTACAGGATTAATCATAAAAAGGCCCATGACAAGGGCATTTAATTAAAAGATGGACATCCAATTTTTTGTCTTTCAAATAAATCCAGTTCATTCAAACTTATTTGCAAATAAAGAAAATCCTTTTTATATATACCAAAATTACCCCCAATTCATTGAAACCTAATTCAACTCCAATTTCATTTCATGATTTACACTCCAATTTAGCCAAATTTCATCAATTAATCAATTTTAACCATAATTTCAATTTTGACCCACCACCACCGGAGACCGCCGGTCTCCGGCGTTGACTATTTTTTTTGAAAAACTTTTTTCCGTGAATTGTTTTTTCGGCCGGTCAACCGCCGTTGACCGCTGGGTCTCCGACGTTGATTTTTTTTTATTTATATAATTTTGTTTTTTCTTAACAAAATATTTTAATTAATATTACTGTCTTGGCAGCTAAATTAGTGTCTACGGTAGTTATTTAACTGCCGGAGACAGTAATTTAACTGTTAATTGACTTTTTTTTTTCTTCAAAAATATTTTAATTAATATAACTGTATTCATTGCTAAATTACTGTCTCGAGCAGTTATTTAACAGTCAGAGACAGTAATTTAACTGACTTTTTGATTCTTAAAAAAATATTTTTAATTAATATTACTGTATTTGTTGCTAAATTACTGTCTCCACCAGTTATTTAACAAAATTTAACTGTTAATTGACTTTTTTATTCTTTTTTTTTGAAAAAAGACTTTTTTATTCTTAAAAAAATATTTTTAATTAATATTACTGTATTTGTTGCTAAATTACTGTCTCCAACAGCTATTTAACTGTCGGAGACAGTAATTTAACTGTTAATTGAGTTTTTTTTTTTTCCTTAAAAAAATTATTTTAATTAATATCACTGCATTGGCTGCTAAATTACTGTCTCTAACAGTAATTTAACTGTCTTAGACAATAATATTAATAATATTACTGTTCGGGAAAATAATATTCATAATATTATGGTCCCAGACAGTAATATTACTGTCTAATTTAGTAGCCAAGACAGTAATATTAATTAAAATATTTTTTTCTAAGAAAAAAAATTCAAAAAAAAAAAAAAAGTCAACGCGGGAGACCGGCGGTCAACGGTGGTCGACCGGCCGGAAAACAATTTCAGGAAAAAAAAAGTTTTCAAAAAAAAGAAAAAAGTCAACGTTGGAATCTAGCCAGAAAAAAAAGATTCCGAAAAAAAATTATTTTCTGAAAAAAATTTATTTTGGGGGTTAATGTGATATATTTGTTTAAATCCGAGATCAATGTATAATATTAAGGAAATTAGAGCATAATGGATGGAATTGATAAGAGTTATATTATGGAGGGTATTTTAGGCTTATGATATGCGATGAGTTTAATTGAGAGACTGTTTTTTTTTGTGGACCAAAAAACATTTAAGTTTCATGTGATAGGCCTTTTTGCCATTCACCTTTTTTATAAGCAACTAAAAGATACTTTTCATTTATTATATTATTTTGTAAATATAAAATGAATTGTTTTTCTTTCGATGAAATATATAGTTAATAGTTTTTAATATAAAATTATAAATACATGTTTTTGTTTATTTTATTTTATTTTGTCTATAATATTTTCTATTTATTAGAAAAAGGTACAACACACGTGCAGGACCGGCCCTGACAGTCACCGCCGCAAACTTGGAAGTTGCTGCTGCCTACTCCGCCGTACTGGGCTGTTCTCATACTTTCGCCCCACCACCACCGCCGCCGCGCTGCTGCCGCAGTACCCATTGTCAGGTGATTTTTATAATTGAAGCAAAAAATTTATGTTCATTTGGCAGCAACAACTTTTGTCTGGGTAATTGATGTTCATGCGTCGGTGTGTGTGTGCGCGCGCGCTCTTCTCTGTAAATTGGATTAGGGTTTTGATTAATAATCGCTTCTTAATTTGAGATCTGCTGATTTTTTTCCTTGCACTGGGTGGAATGGATCCATCTTTGGGTCTTGATTTTTTCTAAGTTAGGGCTAACCTTTAGGCCCGACTCAATTGCGGGGCTACTCTTGGGGTTAGAAAATTGAACCCTCGACCATTTCCATGGCGCTTCGAATTTAACACATACATGATACATACATTTAAGCGCAGTAAGAAATGTTGAGAAGACGATTAGCTTCAATTATACCTCGGACAACTATTTCCCATGCCGCGCCCCAGCACTATATTTCTCTGCAATTCTCGCAATGCCGGGCCGATAATATCTCGAAGCCCGACTGTCATTTTGGAGGTACGAGGGCTTACAGCAGCCTAATGCCGTTGAAAGATTCAGGTACCATTGTCTCACTATTTTCAGGACTTTTGTCAATTGAATTATTAATTCGTTCCCCAAAATTACTGTTAGTGATTTAATGTGATGGAATTATTTTCTGTGGCTAGCTAGGAAAAATTTGAACTTTTATTGTTATAGATAAATAGCTGATGATGTGAAGTTTTAAATTTTATTCAAGCCTCTTATATATATTTTAGGTTTCTGAGCCCCACATGCGCCTTGAATTATACTGTTGTCCTTGATGATGGCAATTTATTTTGGGGATTTCAGGTGACTATGAATTGCAATTTTTATAACCTAAAAAGAGAAAGTCGATGAAATGGTTATATATTATTCGAAGCAATATGAATTGTCCTTCGGTTGGTTAAATTGTTAGCATGACTGTTTTACGCTAGTTTGGATAGTGTGCGTAAGTTTAAATCGATGACGATTAATGTGAATATTTTTTTCATGACTCGTAAAAATGGTTATATAGTGTTCTGCTCATTTTCAGGTAGTACCAAATGTATTTCATGGGTATCTTCCCTCTACGTTATATAGGAATTTGACCAAACAAGATGAGTAGACGATATAGGAGTTGTTCTGTTATAAACTAGCGAACAGCTCTAATGAACAAAAATTTTACATGGTCGTGTATCTCTATGTGTATTAATTGAGCATATACGAGTTCTATTGAAGAAAGTAGGGTTTGGTCAGTTTTCCTTCTTGATTCAATAGATTGTCGATCTGGTCAGCTCTTTCCCTTGTTCGTGTAAATATGCTTGTTGGCTGCTTTTTCCTATTTGCTCTGAGCTTCTTAGGGCTACTGAAGCTGTTTCTTTTCGTTTTCTTCCATTCATTTTCTGTTTGGTAAAAAAAAAGTGTTACACCCGTTGGAACTTAGAATATGAAGTTCATGCGCATGACTGAAGTTCAATGAATAAGAACGAACAAGGAGATTGTGGATAATTTTGAGAATTATATTGCAAAAAATTCCTAGCTTACTTTTAGCACCATGCTTTCTCATACCTGGTATCAACTACTGTATAGAGCAACGTTGAGTATGATGAACCAGTCTTTCATGAGGAATGAAAAAAACTGATAGATATATAACAGGGTAATCGTGGTACTTCTAGTAATGTTTTTAAGACCTAGTCTTCCAACTCCAATTTATTGATTATGTTTTTTGTAATTTCATGTCAAGTTGTCATATGAAGCAGTTCTCTACAAGGCAATTTTATTATCTTTATGGCCAAATGATATATATTTTCAGTTTTGCTGGTATAGTTTTCCAGTTTATGCTTCATCTTTTACTAAAGTAGGACATGATAACGGCACATTAGTAGATTCCCATTAATTGCTAAACATTTGGTAACAGACTGTACTCCATGGTTCATTAAATGGTAAGTTCAAAGTGAACTTTGTCCACCTTTAAGTGTGAGAAAAAATAAATGTTTTAGTCATAAAGTTCAAGGAGTAAAAATGTTTTTTTCCCTTTCAATTCCTTTGCTACGTGCTTCCTTTTTTTTTTTCATTATTTCCAGTTTGTTTATGAATTCCATTTTTATTTTGTTCCCCTAAATTAATGTCTGTAGTGTGCTTTACTGAATGGTGCTTGATTTGGATATGTGAACGTAAGGGCAATATTTCCAGGGACTGGCTAGTAGATTTAAAATTCTATTAATGTAGATGCCTGATAATATGAAATTTAAATTTTACTCAAGTGTCTTATAATGGATCCAAATCCAATTCAGAGTCAACTCAATTAACCAAAAAAAGGTTTTTATTACCCTTGATTACTCATTTCTTTCTCCGTTGTCTCGCTTCTATTCCTTTTATCTTTTTCTCTTATATCTCCAACTTAATTGTAATATCTATATGCCCCATTAAAAATTCACTAATACATTGTTATTCTGCTAATTTATTATGCAAGTTTTACCCAGATGGCGAAACGTTTTGACTATCAAGAGTACAATTACTCAATCAACAAGAGTTGGAACAACATCGAATTCTGCTTCGTTCCATTCAACTAATGCTTCTTTTGAGAAATGGAAAATTAAATTTAGCTGTGTAAGATTCTTTTCTTGTCAATCGTAGTTTTTTTATTATATATATATATATATATATATATATATATATATATATATATATACCTATGATGTATGTGTATCAGTGTATTTCTCGATTTTTTTTCTTAATTCTTTGGGGGTTATTTATGTGTCCTAATTTTGGGTTGTAATGATCTTGGAACAAATAGTTATTATGGTTAATGAATCGCTATGGAGTTTTGAACTATCACACTTGGCTTGGAGAATATGTTAGGTAATTTGGGAACTTTTCACTTTATTTTTTGTATATAGAATATGTATATATAGTTATATACAAATACTTAGTTTGGATAGTAGTATGGATTTAACCCAATCAGTGAAAGTTTGAAACTTTGCTCTGGGATTACAGTTGGGAGCTAATTGTTCTTAGAATGATGTAACTGATTTCAATATCACTGGCTGATGTGATTATTTATTTGAAAAGGAAAAGAAAAAAAAGAATATTTAATAACTAATAAAAATAAATAGTGGACAATGATAGGATTTTGTGATAGAACATTTGTTTGCTAACATCAATAAGAAATTACTATAGAAAGTTTAGAACTCCTTTTTGTAGTTATAATGGAACTCCATATTGTCTTACCGGTTCAATTGAAATAAAATAGTAACTTAAGTACTTGAGTATTCGGGATGTAGGTGAAGACTGGTAATACATGATACTCTAATGTGCTAGACACCAAAAACGACACTCTCAGCCAAGTAATGATTTTAAACCTGCTTTTCTCTTTTTGAGAATTTTCATTGGTCTTTGGCTTGCAAGAACAGTGTGGCAAAAATCTTCCAAATATTTGTTTTACTAACAAGGTACCTTTCGTTATAGTTTAGATGGCAAAAGTTCTCATTGTTACTTTGTTAATTCTGGTTGTATAATCTTCAAATATGGTAGTTTAAACACATGGGAGGTGTAGCCATGTAGTAGCCGATCGCCTCTTTATTATGTTTCTATTTGTATAAATATGATATGTTTCGCAAATGTTTGTATCGTCTTTTCGTATTACTATATGCCGTTAATATATTCCAAAAATATTATGTTGCTTGGAAAATTAGAGCACGCAAGAAGTATCCAGTGTACAGCGAAAATAGTAAAAATATGGTTCAGTTTTTGTTGTATAATATCTGAGACAGATCATTGGTCTTATCAAACTATGTTATGACAACATTTGGTTTGTACTTGCTGCAAGAGTATTTGGTAGTTGTATTTTTGGCTGTTTATATGCTTGTTTTGAGATGTTGTGGTTTAACAATTAATATATGCTGCAGGAGGTTAAAAGAAATCAGCAAACACCAAAGGTATGGAAGCTACTAATTTTTTCTATGCAGTAGTTTATTAATTATTATTATTTTCTTGTTTGGACCCTATCTCTTATATACATAGTTTTAAATTGTTAATAAATAACAAGAAGCTCTATATATTTCATTCCTGGTCCAACTAATCAGTAACTTTTCTGACATTGAGAAAATTTATACAGAACCATATACGATTTGCGGTACGAGAGAAGCGTTCTGACACGAAAAGAGCTCTTAATACCATACTGTCCAATGGGGGGTGCTCAACGTCAACAGCTGAGGTCAGCATTTATCATATATATTTGGACACGTGGGCCCATCATTTAGTATTTTATTTGCTGTTTCTGTACAAACATGTAACTATAGACATATGTGTCTCAAATCTATATGAGTAATATGTATGTTTTCGTCATGGAATTTTTTTCCAATATGATTAATCATGGCTTAGCTAAGTAGAGCTCTTTTTCGATATTGTGCGTCGACCGAAAAGTTACTACACTAACCAAACATCAAATAAGACCTAACTGTTTAATTAATCATGGCGTATCTTACCAATCAAAAGAGGCTAAAGCGTATTTCTAATAGATTTCACCCATCATACAGGCATTATGATAATTATGTCAAGTAATTGAAGAATATCAAGAGTTCTTTTTTTTTTCTTTTTCAGAACAATTGGCCAAGACATTGGAAGTTATCTGATCATATTTTTGTGCTATGTCACGAGTAATTAATCATATTTTGGCATTAGACACGAGTATGAGTATATTAGTTACTAATTGATTTTGATTAGCACATGTTCTTTTTCTTGATACGCTTTTTTAATTTCCGCATAACATCATGCTTGTGCAGATCTTAATTAAATATTTTTATTCAGTTCGTTAGCTTTCATGTTTTCCATAATCAATCATCGTTTTGTTAAATATCGCTTTCAATTTTATTCTTCTCGCCCTTTGTTATGTTGGATTGTTGATAGATGATGGTTTACGCCCTTCATTTTCTACTTACAGTCATTTCCAAGAATAGGTGACGACTACACTGATCAACTAAACAAGAAATCTCGAATAATCGGTCAAGCTAGGAGAGCTTATCACAAGAAAATGAAACGTAAGTTTCTTTCAAAAACAGTACTGAATTGACTCCAAATATGTTTGTAGCAGTGTCTCTGGTTATTCAAATGACATTTATAAAGATTTACATTCAAAATGTACAGAAAGATGAGATACTTCATTAATTCATATAGTGTCCGAAACAATATGTATCATTTGCAAGGCTTCTTATATATGAATCATAAACCTGTCAGCAAAAGAAAGCAATTGAAGCATAACAATTGTGTTTTAAGGCTTGTCAGTATTGAATTTTATAACTTGCATATGAAATCATACACTTACCACCAAGAACAGACCAATGCAACTTAAAGACAAGTACATTCTCATAAAATTCTAAAGTCGTTAGAGTTAACTTTTTTTTTTTCGCTTCATAATTGTTGTCCTCATCGTCCTTGTTTATTTTTTAGAATCCAAAATAAAGGCAGAACTGTCAATTTTACATCTGCTTCATACTCATGGGATTATTGAATAAGAAACTTGTCAAATTTTGTATTATGACTAGTTTACCTCGATTATCCTCTGAATTTTTCCCCAGCAAAAATAAATGTCGCACAATTTCAGGTAAACATCGGAAAGATAATTTGTCTGCAGATTATGATGACAACCCTGATAGAGCATTTGTGAATAGAACCTTCAGAGCCTCGGAAATAGGATTTGACTGGAAAGAATTTTATGAACAGAATAAAGGTCGATTTGGTAAACATGGAAGTAAAAGTAGTACGGAATCTGGTGATAAGTCTTTCACAGTAGGAACATATGCTGATAGGAAAATCCTCGGTTTATCGACAACTGGTCCTTTAGAAATTGAAGATGTCAAGGCTGCGTAAGTACTTTCATCTCTTGATTTATTTTTACTAACTGGTCAATGTTTTCTTACGAGGTTTTATAATTCTACGATAATGATAATTGTCTTTCATACAGCTTTCGTGTGTCAGCTTTGAAGTGGCATCCTGACAAGCACCAAGGTTCTTCTAAGGTAGTTCTGCCCCTTTTCCCTTTTTCCTAATTAAATGTCATTTATGTCGTCACGTGTCTAAGTAGTGAACCATGGTTCTAAATTGGTATTTGAGTTTGCTGTGAACCATGGTTCTAGGATTCCTTCAATTTCTGTTTCATTTGGCTTACGTTTTGTGCGTACATCTATCTGAGTTGTAGTTACAAGAAAACCGTGTGTTATTGACTTATTTCACTTGAATTGGCATATTTTTGCTCAGTCAGAGCCATCAATATTTGATTGTAGTACTTTTAATATGAGCTGAATTTGGTATTAGAAATTTGTGTATTTCGTCGGGCATACATTCATATATAATGTGAAATTTTGCAGGGTGATGCTGAAGAGAAATTCAAGGATTGTGTCAATGCATACAAATCACTGTGCAATACTCTCTCTGGTGCGGCCTAATTTTTTTTTTCTTGTCCCCGAACATTATACTACTTGTGTTTAGCCCCTCTTTATATCGTATAGGTTCACTTATTTAGCTTTTTTTTTTTTTGGGTTTTGGTTTTGTTAACTTAAAAAAAAACAGCTGTTAAAATTAATTTAAAGTGATAGAGTTCGTATTGATGGATTAGCATTATTACATCGTTTAAAAACAACATTAAGATGATTAGACAAAAAAAGGAAGCAAACTGTTTGGACAAAATCCAGAAGTACACAAAACATTCGGGATCTTAAGGGAAGTACACGGGTCCATTTGCTTCCCTATAGCAAAAGTTCATCCGTACTTGATCAAACGCTGCATGCATTTCCATTGCATCCATGATTCGCTTCCTTCATCCTGTAAAGACATGATATAAGAAAAGATGAATTTGAATTAATGAGATAAGATACGAGTTAATAATAGAGGATTCATGAACATGATGTGAGTTTAAACCATCCAAACGAGGGAGATTCATTCGACATTGAGGATTAAATGATCCAATTCTTTACGATTCTTATAAGGAATTGTCGCTCTAGATTGGCTCCAAATGATTAGTTTGTTGTGTTGAAGCTAAACAAACTCCACACTTACTTACTAGAGACATGATTTGACTGTTATAGTAAACAAATGATTTCATCTTTCGATGTTCTAGTTGAAGATTGTTTGTTATGTGTTGATTGTGTTCGGTCTATTTCGTTCTCCTTTGTTAAACGAATTCGGGTGCTCACGTAGATGTTAACAGGGTGAAGGTAGATATTGAGAAAACGTTGCCACCTTTTCAAAATTCTTCATTTTTGAGAAACCATGTCACATTTTCGAAATTCTCTCTATCTTCAAATTTTAATACTTTACAAATCGTGAACTTTTTTCCCGATAATATCATTTAGAACCCATCATTAATAATCTTACCGAAACAATTTCCGATTCTTAGGTAAAAAGTGTATGTTTTTATCGCATTTCAATATTTATTATTCATTCCGTGTTTCTACACACAAAATGCAACACTGCCTTTCGTGTATCCCTACACGAAATGAATAACATATATGTTTTTCTTTCTTTTTCGTGTAAGGTTACACGAAATCCAATGTTGCATTCGTGTGTATCCCCCTGCACGAAATGAATAACATATATGTTTTTTTTTCCAATTTCGTGTAAGGTTACACGAAATCCAATGTTGCATTTCATGTAACCCTACATGAAATAGAAAAGAAATATTGTACTCTTTTTTTTTTTTTTTTTTTTTCCATTTCTCTGTAAATCTACACGAAATCACTTAAAAAAAAATCCGATGTGTTTGTATGTAATTTATCTTTCATTGATGCAGCAAAAAAAAAAAAAAAACAACAATCAATCTTAGGATTACAGTCACTTCTTTCAAGTTGATATCATGTTTCAATAGTAGGGATACATTAATCAAGTGGGCGAAAGACACTACAATCAATCATTGCCATCGTTTGATAACTCAGTTCAAAAGAGAAAATAGTTAGTATTTGACGTGGAAAAGATATGTACAAGAAATATTGTTGGACGATAAAAAGAAATATTGTAAACTAAATAACAATACAACGTTAAAATTACGTAAACAAATAATAATTACCCTAAATAGTTGCCGTAGATGCTCGTTTAATTACGACAAATCGTTGTCATGGATTGACGTTAAAAGAATTTCTACGAAATTATTCAATTTTTGAAAATTTCACAAATTGAAAAAGAAAACCCTACAAAACACCACTTCATGCTTAGTGGCACGGAATTGATTCATCCATTTCGTGCTCCCAAGTGCGAAACAACATCAATTTTGTTTTTCCTGTTCGACCGAATCAACCAAGAAACATAGTATAATTGACGCACTGTATTAACTAAATTAAAGTACGACGTTAAAATTACGTAAACTAATAAGAATCACCTCAAATTGCTATCGTAGATGCTCGTTTAATTCCCGAGAGTTCAAAAAGGGTTTTTCTTATGAACATAGTTCCCCTTATGTCATTCCCAAAAACTAATTGCATTCTAATTTTTTACAATGCATTTTTTGCTCATTTTATTAAAAATAAAATTTTATCATAACTTTAAAATATAATA
Organism: Erythranthe guttata; assembly: GCF_056151865.1. Taxonomy (NCBI): domain Eukaryota; kingdom Viridiplantae; phylum Streptophyta; class Magnoliopsida; order Lamiales; family Phrymaceae; genus Erythranthe; species Erythranthe guttata. The sequence continues at coordinate 8,614,538 of NC_142540.1, forward strand.
TATATTATAAAACAAGGGAAATAAGAGAGCAAGTGTGTATTTATTGTATTCTTATTCGAGTGTGTCTCAACTCCATACAATAGAGTCCATTTTATAGTACAAGAAAACCATTTAAAAGGTCATGAGTTACAAGGGAATGAATGACCTTAACATCCACCATTATCACCTCTAATTACACACACTACTGATTTTATAAATCCTATAGACATCCACCATAGGTTACATAATACTCCCCATTTGATGTCTATGACTATTGAGAGTGTGATACACTGCCTCGTTAAAACCTTGCCAAGAAAAACCCATTGGGATAAAAACATGGTGGAAGGAAAAAGAGTACAGTGTTGGGTTATTAATCACACTCCCTCTGATACTGGCAATAGATCGTTAAGTCGACGCATTTCAATGTTGTAGATCATCTTATTGAATGTTGTAGCCGACAAAGCTTTAGTGAATAAATCAGCAAGGTTATTACTTGATTGAATCTGACAAACTTCTATTTCACCATTTTTCTGTAGTTCGTGGGTATAGAAGAACTTTGGCGATATGTGTTTTGTTCGATCTCCTTCAATATAACCATTCTTGATTTGAGCAATACAAGCCGCGTTGTCTTCATACAATAAAGTTGGTGGATTCCTTAATGAAGATAATCCACACGTCTCTCGAATATGATGAACCATAGATCTCAGCCATATGCATTCACGACTTGCTTCATGTAGTGCCAAAATTCCAGAATGATAAGATGAAGTGGTTGTTAATAATGTTTGCTTCACTGAACGCCATGATATAGCAACATCGCCGCAAGTAAATACATATCCACTTTGAGATCTACTTTTATGTGGATCAGAAAGATAACATGCATCAGCATAACCCATTACATGCGATTCTGAACCTTTTGAGTAAAATAAGGCCATATTGGTTGTTCCTAGAAGGTAACGAAAAGTATGTTTTACACCATTCCAATGTCTTTGTGTTGGTGAAGAGTTGTACCTTACCAATAAGTTCACAGAAAATGCTATATCGGGCCTTGTGCAATAAGCAAGATACATTAATGCACCGATCGCGATAGCACTTAGATAAGGTACTTTCGGTCCTAATAATTCCTCATTTTCTTCTCGAGGACGAAATGGATCTTTCTTTACATCCAATGACCGGACAACCATAGGGCTACTTAATGGATGAGCTTTATCCATATAAAATCATTTGAGAATCTTTTCCGTATACGTTGATTGATGTAGAAAGATTCCATTCGACAAATACTCGATCAGTAGGCCGAGACAAAATTTTGTTTGTCCAAGGTTTTTCATTTCAAATTCTTTCATCGAATAATTTGCGGTTTTTGTAAGCTCTTCGGGAGTCCCGACAAGATTTAAATTATCTTCATATACCGCAATAATGGCAAATCCATTCTCGGATTTTTTGATGAAAATACATGGACAAATAGGATTATTGATATATCCTTCCTTAACAAGATAATCACTAAGACAGTTATACCACATCCTTCCAGATTGTTTTAAACCGTACAAAGATCGTTATAACTTAATTGAGTATAATTCACAAGACTTGTTGTTATATATCTCGGGCATTTTAAATCCTTCTGGGATTTTCATATAGATGTCATTATCTAATGACCCATATAAATATGCAGTGACAACATCCATAAGGCGCATATCAAGCTTATATGTGACTGCAAAACTTATTAAATATCGTAACGTGATTGCGTCAATCACCGGGGGAATATGTTTCATCATAATCAATCCCTGGTCTCTGCGAAAAACCTTGTGCTACAATTCTTGCCTTGTATCTCACAATTTCATTTTTTTCATTGCGTTTTCGCACAAACACCCATTTGTACCAAACGGGTTTAACATCTTTAGGAGTTTGTACTATTGGTCCAAATACTCTACGATTTTCTAAAGATAGCAATTCAGCTTGCATATCATCTTTCCATTTTGGCCAACCATTTCTATATCGATATTGTTCAACCGATTTCCATTCAGGATCCTCATTCACGATATCTAATGCGACCCCGTAAGCAAAAATATTATCAATAATGACTTTATTTATATCCTAGCTTTTTCTTGTATTCAATAATTCATAGAGATCTCTTCACATATGAGGTCTTTTTCGTTAGCCTCTTGAATGATGATTTCTTTAGACTGATCAGTCACTTTTCTCATAGTGCTTTCCTTTCAGTTGTATTCTCTTTAGAAGAATTTATTTCATGTACCCTTTTTCTTCGAGGGTTTTTATCTTTAGCGCCAATAGGACGTCCATGTTTCATGCACGATTTTATTTTATCAATATTTTGTCATGTGGGGACATCAATTCGCGCAGGTGTGTTTACCGCCGGTATATGAGATTTTGTTACTTTCTTTATATAAGTGAAAGCATCCGGCAATTGATTTGCAATATTTTGCAAATGTATTATCTTTTTCACTTCTTGCTCACATTGATTTGTGCGTGGGCCAAAATGAGATAAAGATGGTACATCTCATGAAATTTCACGCCATTCAATATGAATCGATGATTTATCTCCTCATAACGGCGGGAAAACTGGGCTCAATATATCGAATTATAGCAAATCGTCCGTCATGGGCTCAATATATCGAATTATAGATAGGTAATCAAAACCAATATAAATTCCCAAACGTCTTTGTGGACCCATTTTTGTTCTTTGAGGTTGAGAAATAGGAATATAAACCGCACTACCAAATATTTTTAAATGAGAGATGTTTGGTTGCTGTCCATAAACAAGTTGCAACGGTGAATATTGTTCAAATGAACTTGGTCGAATTCGGACCAATGAAGCGTTTGTTGGTATATTAGACCTTAGAAGTAATAGTCTAACGATTAGTTGCAACCTTTTAATAAAGGACTCAGCAAGGTGCAACTGAATGTTCAACATCTATACCAATTGACATGCAGTAATTATTAAATGCTTGTGATGTAAATTCACCGGCATTATCAAGACGAATAGTCTTAATATGATAATCGTGAAATTGAGCTCTCAATCTTATAATTTGAGCAAGAAGTTTAGCAAAAGTAATAGTACGTGTTGACAGTAGACCTACATGTGACCATCTAGATAATGCATCTAGGACCATGAATAACGAAACGGTTCACATGGTGGATCAATAGGTCCACAAATATCTCCTTGAATTCTTTCTAAGAATGATGGGGATTCTTTACCAATTTTCGTTGGAGATGGTCTTATTATAAATTTTCCTTGTGAGCAAGCATTACACACACATTTTTTAGGTAAAAGAATCTTCGGATTCTTTAGAGGATGCCCATATGATTTTTTTATTATTCGACGCATTATAATTGACCCTGGTTGGCCTAGTCGATCATGCCAAAGCATAAAAAGCTTGGGATCATCACAAGGTTTGATTCTATTGCACTTACAGTCGCATAATATAATCCCGATGACAAAACTGAGAGTTTTTCTTTCACATGCTTTTCGCATGAAACCTTGGATGTAATACAAAGATATTCCATATTCCCCTCGTTCATAGTCTCGATATGAAATCCATTGAGACGTATATCTTTGAAACTCAATAAGTTAATGTTTGATTGGTAAGAGTACAAAGCCTCTTTTATAAAAATATTTGTGCCACCAGGCAATATTATATTGGCTCTTCCAAACCATCAACTATTTTTGTAGTACCGGAAATTGTAATAACATTTGCTTTTGCCAATTTCAAAGTCGAGAAATATTATTGATCTCGAAGAATAGGGTGTGTTGTTCCACTGTCTCCAGCATCCAAGTTGCTCACATGAGTCTAATCATCATCCATGGTTCTTTGTCAAACGATTAGAGCCTTCATGTTTGTGCTGATAACGTATTATAAAACAAAGGAAAGAAGAGAGTAAGTGTGTGTATGTATTGTATTCTTATAGACATCCACCGTTATGTTTTTGATATACCTAAATGGGCCGGCCCAATGGGCCCTCAAATTTATCTAATAATTAGGCCCAATACACGAAAGCCCAATCACATACAAGTGGGCCCATTACACGAAAGCCCAAGTTCCTTCAAAATAAGGCTTGGGCCCAACAAAGTAAGCCCAACCCATTCAACGACATATAAATAAGTGTTTTACTCATTCGAAAAGGTACGTTCTAATTATTCACAATCAATCTCAAGTTTATTCTCTCTACTCTCTCTACGATCCAGACATCTGACTTGAGCGTCGGAGGGGTTTCCGCCAGATCAACCCCCGGCTTAGTTCACGTGTGCTCTTTTCGCAGGGACCTCAGGAGCATCGAATTGACTAGCTACTGATCAGCTTTGCTCTCCCAGCTCGTTTTTTACGTTATCCTAGGTGAGCTAAACTTTAGCATCATCATTTTGGCGCCGTCTGTGGGAAAGATGCAAACCAGATCACGTAGCCAACAAGATCCTCCTGAGGCGTCAGCTCGGAGAGAAAACGACACAGCTAATAACCTCCCCGCTCGTGGAGGATCTGGCATCCCACCTCCTCCACGCGCCGCGGAGCAACTTCCTCCTCGTGCCACGGAGCCAGCTCCTCCACGTACTGCTGATCCACCTCGCGAGGTTCAGGTGATCCCCCCTCGGGACCCACCACTCGCCGATCCACCACTCCCTGCTCCTCGAACGGTTCAGATAACCGAGGACGCACTCCAACGTATGATAGCGGAAGCTTCTACTCGCGCCGCCACGGAGGCCGTAACTCAATATATCGCCACGATGGGAGCAAACGCTCCCAATGCGATACCAGCACAAGCTCCACCTATAATACCACCAGTGGCCCCACCGCCGATCCAGAATCAAATAAGTGTCTCCTCATCTACGTCGGACCCACGGTCCCGAGTGCAGCTATCTACTAATCTCAGAGGAGCACAGCCCAGACAACAACGTCGACGCTCACCCCTACGGGGGAATGCATCACCACCAAGAATCCCTCTCTTTAATGAGGGAGAAGGCGAAGTAAACAGCCGAATGTCTCGCCAAAACCTTTTTTCCCAACCAAATAATCAAATGGGTGAGAGGATGCCTCTCCCAGCAAGACGCAGTCCCTTCACCATAGACATCCTCAACGAGGTATTACCTCAAGGAGTAAAGATCTCGGGGTTACCTCAATTCGAAGGGACCACCGACCCACAGGAACATATTGAGAAATTCAGTGCCATGGCGGATTTATACGGCCCGACGGATGCGGCGATGTGCATAATGTTCCGTACCACTCTCTCCAAGAGGGCGATGAATTGGTTCAACTCTCTACCCATAGGGTCGATTGACACCTTCGCTCGGCTGTCAACCCGGTTCACCAACCAATTCGCTATCAACAAACAATATGCCAAAACCCCAGCTCATCTCTTCTCAGTAGTACAGAGAGATAACGAAATGCTCCGCAACTACATCAAACGTTTCGTAGAAGCCGTCCATGAAGTCCCCAGTGTGGGGCAAGACATGCTCTCAGGGATTATGCAACAGAACTTGAAACCGGGTAGATTCAAGGAATCTATTGCCGGAAGACCACCAGGCAACCTAGAGGAGTTGTTAAATCGAGCCGAAAAGTACGTCAGGATAGAGGAAGCCTCCACCCACGCTCCCCCTAAAAGGAAAAGGGAAGATGACCGTCAGGACAATAGGAGGCGTGATGACCGACGTCCACCACTTCCACCTCCAAGCCAACCCTCCTCTTCCTACAATAGGTTCACTCCGTTAAACGCTCGCCTCACTGAAATCCTTCACGTGATAGAACAGAGAGGTTTAGCGGAGCCTCCACGTCCTATGCAGCCGAATGCAAAGCGAGAAAAGTCGGATCGCTATTGTCGATTCCATAAGGACAAAGGGCATACTACGGAGGAATGTGCACAACTCAAAATGGCGATTGAGAGGCTGATCAAACAGGGCCATTTAGGCGAATACGTCGATAAGCCGCGAAATAAACGCCGTGATGATCCTCCACGCCGAGATAACAATCGAGATCAACAACAAAGACGAGAAGATGGGGGTCACCGACGTGACCTAGATAACAATGATAACCAGCCTACCCGGGGAATCATCTCCTTCATCTCCGGAGGACCAGCGGGAGGCGATTCACAGAATGCAAGACGCACACTCGCTCGATCAGCGCGCATGAATCAAGAACGCGCTTCTCCATCCGAACGCATATATCAAATACGAAGACCTGATCACAGCATAGTCTTCAACTCCTCCGACCTCGAAGGTCCAGATGAAGACCATGTCGATGCATTGGTAGTAACAACAACGGTGGCCAACTTCTTGGTCAAGAAGATATTAGTGGACGGTGGAAGTTCGGCTGACATCATGTACCTCCACGCTTTTAAGCAGCTGGGCATAGATAATGCCCGATTTAATCCCGTCTCCACACCCCTGAAAGGATTCACGGGAGAAGGCATTTTATCCATGGGAGAAGTAGAGCTGCCCGTCTCTTTAGGGGAAGATCCTCGTCGAATCACCAAGCTAATCAAATTCCTCATCGTCGACAAGCCATCTCCCTACAACATCATTTTAGGAAGGCCAGCCATCCATACATTCAAGTCCGTACCTTCCTCCTACCATCAGAAGTGGAAATTCCCTACTCCTTATGGAATGGGAGAGATACTTTGAGACAGACGCCTCGCCCGAGAGTGCTATGCAAGGGCCCTACGAGAACCTTCCAAGAAGCCTAAACCACCCGGAAGGGGAGACGACACCCAAAAATCCGACAAACGGAAGTGGGTCAATGCGATCATTGAGGATAATAAAGAAATCCTCATCAGTGTACCAGACGATAGCATCAAGCTAGCAGCTGTTGAAGAGCTTAAGCTCATAGAGCTCACCCCTGGAGATAGCTCCAAACTCCTACGCATTGGGTCTGATTTAGATCCTGAGATCGAGAAGCATTTAGTTAAATTCTTGCGGCACAATGGAGATGTGTTCGCTTGGAAAGCCCAAGATTTGTCGGGCATTCCCCCTCAGGTAGCCCTGCATCGGCTCAACATCGACAAGAGGTTGAAGCCAGTCAAACAGAGGAAACGGACATTTGGTCCCGAACGCAACAAACATATCAAAGCGGAAGTGGCAAAACTCCTTGACGCGGGCCACATACGACCAGTTCAATATCCTGAATGGTTGTCGAACGTAGTACTCGTTCCCAAACCCGGAGGCAAGTGGAGACTATGCATAGACTTCACCGACCTCAACAAAGCTTGTCCTAAGGACCCTTTTCCTCTACCTAGAATCGATCAGCTCATTGATTCGACATCAGGATGCGAGCTCCTCAGCTTCCTCGATGCATACCAAGGGTATAACCAGATCTTACTTGCGCCAGAAGATCAAGAGAGGACTAGTTTCATCACTGACCAAGGCATCTACTGCTATCAAGTCATGCCCTTCGGGTTGAAAAACGCAGGAGCCACCTACCAGCGTCTAGTGAACAAAATGTTCGCAGATCAGATTGGTAAAAATATGGAGGTGTACATCGACGATATGCTCGTCAAAAGTATTAAGGTCTCGGACCACATAACGGATCTGGAACAGTGTTTCGCCACCTTGCGAAAATATAAGATGAAGCTCAACCCCCTCAAATGTTCATTCGGAGTTCGGGGAGGCAAATTTCTGGGATATATGATTTCGCACCGAGGAATCGAAGCTAATCCCGCGAAAATCGAAGCAATTACCTCCATGGCTCCGCCAACATCGATAAAGAAAGTTCAACAGCTCAACGGTTGTTTGGCATCCCTGAACAGATTCATTTCAAGATCAGCGGACAAGGCTCTCCCCTTCTTCAAGATTTTAAGGGGAGGAAAAAAGTTCGAGTGGGATGAGGCATGTCAAACGACCTTCACAGAGTTAAAGTCATATCTCGCATCACCACCACTGCTCACAAAACCTCAGCCTGGAGACACCCTCCTACTATACCTAGCTACCTCAGCTAATGCCGTCAGCGCAGTCCTCATCCGAGATGGGGAAAAGGGCCACCGACCCATATACTACATAAGTCGCGCACTCCAAGGAGCCGAACAACGCTACACCAACATGGAGAAACTCGCTCTCGCCCTTATCAACGCAGCTCGGAAGCTTCGACCGTACTTCCAGTCACATCAAGTGGTGGTTCTCACAAATTATCCTCTGAAACAAATACTAAGAAGTCCCGAAACATCCGGGCGATTAGCAAAATGGGCGATAGAGCTAAGTGAATATGGAGTGGAGTTCAAACCCCGCCCAGCTATCAAAGCACAAATATTGGCTGATTTTCTAGTCGAAATGACTTCAATGGAAGAAAACACCTCTCTACCTACTTGGTCTGTCAGCGTGGATGGATCTTCCACTGCCACAGAAGGGGGAGCGGGTATCGTCCTAACGAACCCTGAAGGAGATGAGTTCGAATATGCTCAACGATTCGAATTCATAGCCTCAAACAACGTCGCTGAGTACGAGGCCCTGATAGCGGGAATCCGCCTCGCCCTAGCAGCTGGAGCGCGCAAGCTCCTAATCCAAAGCGACTCTCAACTCGTCGTTAACCAAGTACTCGGAGTTTACGAGGCCAAAGAAGACACCATGGCGAAATATTTAGCTCTCGCACACACTCTCCTATCCAAATTCGAGAGCTACGAGATAATACAAGTACCCCGCTCCAACAATATCCACGCTGACAAGTTAGCTAGACTAGGAAGCTCCATGGCTAGCATCGGAAGTCGGAAGGTGACGCTCCTCACATCACCTCAGCCGGAGATAACTTCACCCACTGAAGTACAATACACCGAGGAGGATGAACCATGCTGGTTCACTCCAATCCTGAAGTATCTCAAAAAAGGAGAACTTCCAACGGATCCCACCGAAGCACGAAAGTTAAAAACGAGAGCCGCACGATTCGTCATAGTGGGAGAAGAGTTGTACAAACGAGGGTTCTCATTCCCCTACCTCAAGTGCCTCGACCCAACCACGGCGGATTATGTACTTAGAGAAGTACACGAAGGCATCTGCGGCAATCACTTGAGCGGGAGAACCTTAGCTCTCAAACTACTGAGGCAGGGCTACTATTGGCCAACGATGCATGAAGATGCGAAAAGGTTAGTCCGGAGGTGTAAGCCATGCCAAGAGCATGCCAATATCACTCACATGCCAGCGGCGTTAATGCAACCAATTGACAGCCCCATCCCTTTCGCCCAATGGGGGATGGATTTGGTTGGACCATTCCCGCCCGCCACAGGAGGACGCAAATACCTCATTGTAGCAGTGGACTACTTCACCAAATGGGTGGAGGCTGAACCCTTGGCACGCATCCGAGAAGAAGAAGTCATCCAATTTCTATGGAAGAACATCATGTGCCGTTCGGAATACCGCGTTCCATCATCTCGGATAATGGAACTCAATTTTGCGGTGACAAGGTAAAAAATTGGTGCCTCGGCTTGAACATCAAGCAGTTCTTCACATCGGTAGCAAATCCACAAGCTAACGGCCAGACGGAGGTTACAAATCGCACTATCCTACAACACCTTAAGACAAGGCTGGGAAGTGCCAAAGGAAAATGGGTGGAAGAATTGCCTAACGCCCTATGGGCTTATCGCACAACCCCACGCGCAGCAACCGGAGAGTCGCCTTTCAATCTAGCTTTTGGCACGGAGGCTATCGCACCCGTGGAAATAGGTGAACCATCTTGGAGAATCACAAATTATGATCCAGCAGCCAATGAAGAAGCTATGCGAGGAAGCCTAGACCTTGTAGATGAGCTACGAGAGATCGCATACATCCGGCAACAGATGTACAAGTCACGCATGGCCAAGGCATATAACTCCAAGGTCCGCCCTCGCTCCTTTCAAGTTGGAGATTTAGTCCTCCGAAAAGCTGAAGCCTCCCACCCCATCGGTAAGCTCGACCCAAAGTGGGAAGGACCGTATAAAATCACAAAGGTGGTCAACACTGGAGCATATCGCCTCGAGAACATTGACGGACACCCTGTACCCAGAACATGGAATATAGGGAACCTCAAACGGTTCTACGCCTAAGGTATACATCTACCTTACTTCAGATCAGTTGAGATCATCACCCATATCTCTACTAAAGAAAAAATACTTACAAATTGTCACCCATGCAGGCTCCACGACCTTCCACGTCACTCGTCTTGTAAAGCTGCTTATACATGGTTGGAAATTTGACACCACATAACAAGGTGCGTTAACGTCCCTCCTAAACTGGGGGGCTAGTAATAGTTACTTAGATCAAAAATTTGTAATCACATCTCATCGTCTCCTTACAGATTGAGAACCTACTACGAGAAGACGTATATGAATCAATCAATGATCCAAAGGTCGAAGACACTACATACCACATCGCCAAGGGTAACTATATTTCTACTAGATTTCAACACACAGAAAATCTTATTTACCCTTACTAACGTGGAAAAATAATCTCACTAAGCAGGCATGACCACGCAGCGACTCACACCAACTCACGAGTTCATTTCATATCCGGAAATGCGAGAAAGAAAAATCAACCATCGTAGTAGGGTACGTGAAAATACCACACACACCACCACAGCTTCAATTACTAAACCCTAAATACAAGAGTTTAAGCAAATCCTCTTTTTCTCATTTATACTCGACAGGCATAGAGACGCCAAAAGAAGTCAATCTACCATCAGCACAGTAAAACAAACGAGTACAAGGAAGACGTGGAAGAAGAACAAGCGTAGTACAATCACTTAGAATTTTTTTTATCAAGTCAATTTATTTGTTCAGCGGTATTTATTTACAATCGCCTCACATAGGCTTGTAATAATGCAGATTTGCTATCCTTAAATTAATCAATTCTATTTTGCCCTACTCTTTGTGCTATCACATCTACACAAGTTATCTCTTACCAAGAGTCCAATTCAAAACAACCTTACAAACACTTAGAGAGACTTAGAAAATCCATACAGCCTGGCCAGCTGGATTCTCTAAGTCCCTTTATTTGTTTCACGAGGTATTAATTCTAAATCGTGGCCACGGACAAATATAATCAAGACCCACGCGGTCCGAACGAAGGGCACGACCCTTATCAAAAACCTTGGGAGACTGATCCCCTCCTCAAGTACATCGCGTATATGCTAATGTAAATACATACAAGCAACGCATTAATTTTCGACAATGTCAAAATAAATAAATTGAAATATTAAACTCCAAAGTCAAACACGGAAGAAACTCAAACGAAATAGTAGTGGACATACCCATCTACATCAGCGATAAAAATAAAATACTAAATCCATAAAAAAAAATAATAGCAATAAAAAATAAAAGGGAAGAGTTAGCTATCCTAACAGATAGGTCTAAACTCCCCTACCACGAGCGGAAGACGCAACCACGGTAGAATCATCCGCAACCATCTCATCCACGAGCTCTGTACCCGTCCCATTGACATTTACCTCATCTTCCTCTTCATCGGATATGCCAGCTTCCATCCCACGAATCACTTTCTCGCTGATACCACCCGCATCGCGCAGATATTTGCGACAAGCGCGCACTAATGGCTTATAAACCACAGCCAATGCGTGCTCCTCAATCATAGCAGTACACTCGTCACTACCTCGGAAGCTAGCCTTGGTTTCCTCCACGATGGACTCCTTATAAGCCACACCACCTGATGTCGTGAGGAACCTCTTCCCCGTCGCCTTTTCAACTTCATATTTCTCTTTGAGCTGGTCGTAGCATACGTTCAACTTATGAACATCATCCTTATACGCCTTCGCTTCACTTCGAATAACCTCGAGCTCCTCTGTCTTCTCAGCAAGCTCCTCTGTCCGCCGAGCAAGCTCTTCCGAGCGTAGAGCAAGATCGGACCGCGCTACCTCCAACTGGCTTAGAAGTTCATCCTCACGCGCTTGACTTCGAGCCCTCTCATCTTCCTTCCTAGCCTCCGCATTCCTACCATGCTCCATGAGATATCTCCAAGTCGCTACCAACTATATATAAAAAAAAAAAAAAGTTAATATATTTTTCACTAGTCAAAAAAAAAAAAAAAAAAAAAAAAAAAAAAAAAAAAAAAAAATCTTGTTTTAAGTAGAGAAGTACTCACCCGACATATATACCCACCGGCTAACTCTAGCATGTGAGAAGGACCCTTACCAGATATCCGAGCACGATCATACTCCCGAACGAATCCCTCGGTACTCAACATCGGCAAATCATAGTCCGACACATCCCAGAACGACTCCTTACCATCGCGGTTCACACCATAAGTAAACAGTTGTTTCCCTCCTCCACCATGGAAAGCATAAGTCTCCTCTGGGTCTACCCGTGGACGCTTAGGCACGGCCACATACTCGGTCTCCACCATCTTTCCCTTGCCACGATCCCTCATTGCTGGACGCCCCTCCACTTCACCAGCACTGCTACGATCATCTGCGACTACTCGAGGACTTTTCACATGAACATCCTCACGAGTCAACCCATTTGAAGAGCCTCCCAACGCAGAGGGAACCTTCTTCGACTTCTTCTTCGACGACCCATTCGCCTTAGCTCGAAGTGCCGCAAAGGTGATACCCCCATCTACAAAAAATAACAAACACATAAGAAACATGGGGTATACAATACCAAACAACTACAACAAAAAAAAAAAAAAACAAAAAAAAACAAAAAACACAAGTCAAGGCAACAAAATGATATACGATGCTGACCCTTCATCGTCGGTATCAAACTCCTCGGATCAAATTCCACATCACACAACCCAGATTCCTCAATCCTCTTCGCCATATTCGCAGTTATCGCGAAACTCTCACACGTAGGATTCCAAACTACGGGAACGTCAAAAGTGGGAGCCCTCACGTAAAAAAAATAGGTCTTCCATTTACCCAAAGACAGCTTCACACTCTTCACGAATTGGAAATGAACACGAGGATGAAAGCAAAAGAAAGGCATCTTATTGGGCCGATGCAACGTAAATAACGCCTTAAATAAACTCACAGATACAGGCAAACCTACTCGAACCACCCTAAAATGAAACGCTTGGAACATCAGAACAGCAGTGGGCGTTAGCTGACTATACCCAATCTTGAATTCCTCGCAAACCTTCAACAAGGTGGGATGCGGTGTAATCTGAGATGTACATGTCAAGTACCCCAAAAATACAGTATGAAACCCATCGGGCGGCGAATACAAACGGTCGCCCTTCCGAGGCAACAACAACTCGACATTACTCGGCGCTCCAGATAAACGACGGATAGAATGCAAATGCTCTTCCGTCAATACACTATCAAAATTAACCAAGTCCAAATTAATTGGCTTATTTTTCTTTTGCCTCCTCGTGTCGACCTCAACATCATCTGGCGGAATATCATCTTCCTCATCCTCTTCATATGTCACCTCAGCTTCACTACTTGGCACCGCTTGGTCACTCGCCAAAGGAGCTCCATTCGAATCATCACTATCGCTCCCAAAATCAACGACTCGACGCCCATAACGACCTCTACTGGAATCTGTTTCATCAACGGTAGGGCGAATAGTAATATTGTTATGCACTTCTACATCATCACTCCACGATTCAATGATTTCTCGCCGACCAAAACTTCCCCCATTTAAAACACCACGCGCATCAACACCCTCGGAAATTTGCCCATCAATTTCGCCCGAACCGGCCTCAAAACCGGGCTGTAACGCGCTCTCACGCGCGCGCGTGGCCCCAAAAAGGGCTGATTCACGCGCGCGCGCGTCATCAAGCAGCTGCCGCCCACGTGTCGCCTCCCCACTTGCTAAAGCGCGCGCGTCATCACCCAGTCGCCGCCCACGTGTCGCGGCTCGGCTCCTAACTCCGCGGCTCCTAACTCCGCGGCTCGGCTCGGCTTCCCTCTAACCTCGAAGCGCGCGCCCTCACACGTTTTTGAGCGGCTAGAAGCGCGGCTTGAGCCAGCAATTGCATCCGAGCCACCTACCACCCCCATCTGCACAGAATTTCGTGCAACGCTCACTGCGGATCCGATTTTCGCACCCGATACCCTAAGATTTTCGCGTTCTATACCCACGGTACCAAAAGTCTGCTTGCTCCCTTCAACCGGATCTCGAAGTTTAATTCGCAAAGATTTCGAATTACCCGAATTCGACATGAGCAAAATTTTCCCCGAAGAAATTATCAAGAAACAAAAAATTTCTACTCTACCGAAAAAAAAAAAAATTCAAGAGAAAAATAGCACAGAGGAAGACCTAGAGTTAAAGATACATACCCATATTTATTCCGCAAGAGTTGAAGTTTAATTCTTTCCACCGCAAAAGGAGTCTATTTATCTGGCCCTGGTATATTATTTAAAACCCTTAAATATATACCTTGCTGCCAAATAAATACAATATTCCCTTATTTAAGCTAAGGAAATAATTCACCACCAACGGCAACAATTCAATCAACGCCGCAATTAACTCTCGACACGACCCGAATCCCTCTACACAAGCCCCCGACTCGAATCGAGAGTTGGGGGGCTTAATGATATACCTAAATGGGCCGGCCCAATGGGCCCTCAAATTTATCTAATAATTAGGCCCAATACACGAAAGCCCAATCACATACAAGTGGGCCCATTACACGAAAGCCCAAGTTCCTTCAAAATAAGGCTTGGGCCCAACAAAGTAAGCCCAACCCATTCAACGACATATAAATAAGTGTTTTACTCATTCGAAAAGGTATGTTCTAATTATTCACAATCAATCTCGAGTTTATTCTCTCTACTCTCTCTACGATCCAGACATCTGACTTGAGCGTCGGAGGGGTTTCCGCCGGATCAACCCCCGGCTTAGTTCACGTGTGCTCTTTTCGCAGGGACCTCAGGAGCATCGAATTGACTAGCTACTGATCAGCTTTGCTCTCCCACGTCGTTTTCTATGTTATCCTAGGTGAGCTAAACTTTAGCATCATCAGTTTTCTTCTAGCAGATATATGGACATTAGTTTTCAAAAGAATACAGGTAAACCTCTATAAATTAATACAGTTAGAATTACCAAAATTCTATTAAAGTTAAATTATCGAGCTAATAATTTAATACGTTTTCACCAAGTCGTAACTGGAAAAAAATATTATTTAAACGAGATATTAATTTGGGATAATTAGTGAAAACCCCCCAATTCATTTACTTATATTAAGGTGGATATAACCTCTTTTTCATTATTAGTGAAAACCCCCCACCTTATATTAAATAATATTTTTTTTAATTAATATTATTTTAGACATTACTAATATACCTAATTTGCCCTATTATATCTAAAATAATTAAACCTATTTCACATTCTCTATTTCTCTTATTCTTCTCTCTCTTTTCTCTTTACATATCGGCCGCCTCCAACTCTCCTCCATCTGTGTTCTGACACCGCCTCCAACCCTCTTCAATCTCTACGCCGCCATCGTTATTCTCTTCTCCCAACGGCGTTCCTCCCTCCACCGACGCGAAAAGAAGACGGTCTTCACCCCTGGGATTCTCTCGTCAAGGACGGCGTTAGGGTTTTCGCTAGGGAGAAAGACGAGATTATGCAGCGGCGCTAGGGTTGATATTGCGTCTGAGATTTCAATACAGACCACCGCCCCATTGTTTCATTGTTGTTGTTCTTTTTCTTCTCTGATTTTTTTTTGGGAATCCAATTCTCGAATCTTAATTTTCTTAATTGGAGTTTTTGGTTGAATTATATATAAGGCTAATTTTGTGTTCAATCAATAGTATAATGTAGGTTTTGTTTTTGTTGAAATTGTGTGGTGTTATTTACAGATTTATAGATATTTTCGTACAGCAATATAGTTGTTTTCGTACAGCAATATAGTTGTTTTCGTACAACAATATAGTTGTTTTCGTATAGCAATATAGTTGTTTTCGTACAGCAATATAGTTGTTTTCGTAAGCAATATAGTTGTTTTTATTACTTTTTAGTTGAATGTAATAGTTGATTTTGATAAATGAGAGTTGTTGGAGATATATAGTTGTTTTAGTCATATTGTTTTAATAACAGTTGTTTTAATAATAGTTGTTTTATTGAAATATAATTGTTTTAAGTGAAGACAAAAGAATATAGTAAAAAAATATTTTTTAAAAATATAATAAAAAAGTTAAAAAAATATTTTTTTTAAATATTTTTTTTAAATAAGAAATAAATAAAAAAATGAAAATTAAAATTAAATACAAAATAATAAAAAAATAAAAGTGTATCAAAGTAGTTTATAATAGGTAGTGAATAGAGGAAGGGTAAATTTGAGAATAAAAAAAGGATGGGTCTCCCACTAATAAAGAAAAAGAAGCTGGATCCATCCTTATTAAAATAAAGGTGGAGGGGGTTCTCACTAATAGTCCTATTAATTTATCGAATTAACATATTGAGGTTCTAGTGTATATGTTATTCACTTAAAATTTGTAATTTATCCAAATTTTCGTAGGATTTAGAAAAATAATGATAATTTGTAATTGAAAAAATAGACGGCGTGCGGTCATCTCCAAAAACCCAAGTACTGAACCCTAAACCATTTCCATTTCCATTTCCATGGAGCTCTAAATAACACATAATAGATACATATACATACATACATACAGAGAGAGAGAAAAAAAATGTTGAGGAGAAGATTAGTTTCACTTATACCCACCTCCATCCGCGCTGCTCAAAATCAGTTCCAGAACCCATCGTCGATAATTCCCCTGCAGTGCGGTTCGCTGCAATTCTCACAATGCCGGGGTGAAATCTGGAAGCCCGACTACTTTGATATGGGAAGTGTGAGGAGGGCTTACAGCAGCAGCAGCCTATTGGCGTTGAACGATCTGAGAGACAATCCAGGGGCCCGTCAGCAGAAGACCCGTAAGGGTCGTGGTATCGGGTCGGGTAAGGGTAAGACTGCGGGCCGTGGGCATAAGGGTCAAAAAGCCCGTGGTACTATGAAATTCGGGTTTGAAGGTGGTCAGACCCCTCTCCGCCGCCGCCTTCCCAAACGGGGTTTCAATAATCCATTCAGTCTCACATTTCAGGTACCTTTTTTTTTTTTTTTTTTTTTTTGGGATTTTAATTATTTTGTTCATTCAGAAGTGATTGAAATTTTGGAATAAACAATCAAAGAATTGTGTATATATTTAGTCTGAAGTATGTATATATTTAGTCTGAAGTGATCTGAATCTGATGAATTGTGATTGTGTATCTTTACAAATGTTGTTTGAAGTAATATTATCAGCATTTTATTCAGCAAAATAACGGTGGAAATTGGGTCCTCCGTCTTGATGTTTGCGTCTCCTCTGCCCTAATGTTTTCAAAAAAATGACCTTGGCTATAAATTGAAGTGCTGCACCTACATATCACTGCACTTCATTAATCAAGAATCAAACTAGTGTCGTTGTGGAGTTGGATCCTTCTACGTAATAAATAGGCAGTCACGGAATAAATTGACAAGCATACAATTTTGTTTATGATCTTTACTCTGTGACGATTAATCTGTAAAAACATCTATAAAGTTTGTTATTGGTGTGACATTTCCTGTTATTCAACTTTGTAATATCTCGCACTCATAAACTACTTTCTGTAGCAAATGTCTGTCCATTCACACATGTATGTGTTTATGCTTCTTTGTTTTTGTATTTAACATTTGCAACGTTGACGCATATTCCCATGTTTTATCTAGTGTTTTATCCAATGTTTGATGAAACGGTGATACCTAGAATTTATATTGAATATACATATCTGTGAATGTTAACTAATATTATTCTTTATGATGTCGTTCTTCCCTTTCTCTAAACTCTTTTTGTGTATTTGTGTGTACATCTGATGTTACATGAGTTCCTCTTAACCCTTGGCTATGATAATTTCAGTAAATGAATGACGAGTGTAAAGTTTGTGCGCTTTCTCTATATGAATTGTATATATGGATTGTCCAGTCTTATAATAAAAAGAAACCTCGTAACATGTTTTGCCAAAAAGATCAATTTCTACTTCTTAATGCGTGGTGAAAATGAGAAGGATTCATGAAGAATATGACAGTTACGTTGAGAGGATCAAAGGAGATATCAAACATATCGAGACACTCGTATGTTTGTGTGACTGCATTGTAAATTGAAACATTCATATTTTCTATTCTTTTATTTTTGATGGTTTTAGTTTGTTAAATGTGTGGTCACTGAGGTCAGGCAGAGAACAGTATTCGATCTCTCATTTGGCATAATGAATCGATTTTTAGGAAGTTTGTGACTGTAGCGTTTTATTGATTGTCCCAAGTGTCTCATTTGCAGCCAGTTGGCTTGGGAAAAATTGCAAAGCTGATAAATGCTGGGAAGATAGATTCTTCAGAATTGATCACAATGAAAACTCTCAAGGTATGTATATATGTATTTATACATATTAGTGTCTTATTCATCTTCTCGCCGACATTGTTCGCTACCAGCTTTGTCTGATATCGCGCACTCTGTTTTCTTGGCAAAAAGGAATCAGGGGCCATAGGGAAGCAAATCGAAGATGGAGTTAGATTGATGGGGCGCGGGTCCGAACACATTAAATGGCCCATCCATCTCGAGGTACTCATAATTGCTATACACTCGTATCTTAATTTCAATAAAAATTGCAAGGACTTTGAGCTTTTGTTGTATATTGTTTGCACAGGTTTCGAGGGTTACTGTAAGGGCAAAAGCAGCAGTTGAAGCTGCTGGTGGAAGTGTGAGGAGAGTTTATTACAACAAATTAGGGTTCCGTGCACTTTTAAAACCGGAGTGGTTTGAGAAGAAGGGAAGATTAATTCCAAAAGCAGCAAGGCCTCCGCCAAAGCAGAAGGATAAAGTCGATAGTATTGGCCGTTTGCCTGCTCCTACTAAGCCTATACCTTTTACTACTGAAGATGAAAACGACGACGAGCCTACGTCTGATGCTGCTGCTGCTGCTGCTTCAACTGCATGAGAATTGCTTTTCTGTATTGATCGGTTTTTAGCTGCCGTGTATTCGACGAGTAAGAATAATATAACAAGTTTCTTTTGAACTGTTCAAATTTGTGCAAGACTCTCTTTGGATATCAAAGAATAACAAGAATTGTGGGTGGAGGAGTGATCTTGAAAAGTAGCGTTCATGTATTTCTTATGATCTATACCTGTATCTGAGTGTTAGATTTGCTGCAAAAATCTAGATTCGTAGTTTTAACAGCAGAACATTATTGATTAAAAATAAATACTAAAGGCTCTTCATTTGTGGTGTTTGCAAAAGCTTTTAGAAAAGCAGAAGTTGGTGATTATGAAATAAGTTAATGGCAAGTGTTTATTTCTAGAAGCACGAAAATTTGTTTTCCAGTAATTTATCTTAAGAGAACTTATTTAATGAGAGGTAGAAATAAAAGTTGATAATGCCAAACACTTGAAAATTTATTAGGATCTTTTTAGCATCCCACACCTCAAAAACCGGCTGAGGGTTAGATACCCCTTAAATTACCATTCATTTTATATAGATTAGATCTGAATCGTTCAATCAAAAAGTGAATTTGGGTTTTTTGGAAAAAATAAATAAAAATAATAATTTGAGCAATTATTTATCTATCATTTTCACCTAAGATTATTTATCACATTAAAATAGAATATGCTAATATGGAATAGTCTGATTTACCCCCAATCAAGAAATATTTAATAAAATCAAATGTACCAATTATTAAATAATTTTAATTAAGAAAGAAAATCCTTATTAAAATATAGGGGTTATTACTTATTAGGGAAAACCCCCTCATATGCATTGTATCATTACACTAGATGCTTTTTTTTCACCTATTTTTAAGATAAATTTAATTGTATTTTATTAAGTAAATTATATTATTAGTAACCTATTTTACTATTTCTCAATTTCTTTAACCTAGCAACAACTCTCTGTCTCGTAGCCGTCTCATTCATTTATCTTCTCTCTCCCTTCTCTCCATATCTCTACACTCACGCCCACACCCTCGCCGCCCCACCGAACGACCACACCATCTACTCCCTCCTCCTTCTGCTTCTGCTGCTGCCGCGATTCATCACCTCCGAATCAACCTTGCTCATTTCCGGCGAAGGCATCTCGTTCATCTCCGAGAGAGTGGCGGCGAGCTTCCGGGCCGAAACGGGTCGGGTTAATTTCCCACTGTGATGCTCTACTTTTCGAATTTCACGTCGATCCGACCCAACGGTCCGAGTCAGACCCGGATTACCGTGCTCGTTGAATTGCTGCAAACGAAATCCTTGGCCAATTGCGTGCTCGTTGATTTGTGTAATCATCCATCAAGTGAGTTTCGAATCGTTTGGTTAGTGAAGATTTTGGGAAACTAGACAATATTTAATTAATTTTTAATTTGAGTGATAAATGTTAAAGATAGAAGATTATTTATTGAGTTTTCATAATGTTTTAACTGTTTTCCTCCCTCTTTTCTCTCATTTCTCACCCAAAATATTATATCCATCACGAGTTCTCAGGGAATTTTCATAGAAAATTGTTTTGGTTTGAGAAGATTTTCGAGAGGGAAGAGGCATATGAACACAAGAGATTTTTCTACAAGGGCAGTTACTATAATTTGTTCGTACTGTTCGTAATTTCATATTGTAATGGATTTCAATTCTATTCATATCCTTGCTAGAAATTCTTTGAAATTTTTATGTATTCCATTGTTATTTGAATGTTTATTCTTTTTATTTTTCGATTAATTATTTTCTTAGATTAAAAGTTATGATGTTGTGTCTTGATTGAATCATTAAGTAGCATTTGATCTCAAAGAATTGTGCCATGTTGAATGTTGAAGAGTCGAGGAAGAAGGTGAATTGGATCTGAGAAGATGGTGTTTTGTAGTTGTATTCGCTCGAAGTAATAGTAGTTTTGCTGAAATTTGGGGATATATTTTTATAGTTGATTTCAATACCGTTATAGTTGTTTTTGTTAATGTTAAAGTTATTTTTGATTTTTTGTAGTTATTTTCATTTTTTTTAGTTGATTTTTATAATGTGGTAGTTGATCTTTATAATGTTGTTTACAGTTCTTTGTAGTTGATTTTTACAATGTTTAGTTGAAGAAATCAGGCGTTGCGTCAGCCGAGCAGCGAAACCAACTTCCCCATCGAAGAAATCTCCACTTCTCACTTCCAGTGCCATTGGGGGTTTTTAAATTTCATAGCCAATTTCGATAATTTGAAGTTGTTCTTTGATTTTTTTAGTTGATTTCAATAATTTTATAGTTGATTTCGACAATTTTTAGGTGATTTCGATTTTTTTATAGTTGATGTACGTTAATTTATAGTTGATTTTATTATTGAAAACTTACTATTTCCTTAGTTCTTTTACGATTTTCGTATAACTGATTCAGGGAAAAATAAACATAAACATATAGTTGTTTTACAGTTTTCTTATAGTTGATTCGGTAAAAATCGAACAAAAAAAAATAGTTGTTTTAGTAATGTTGTAGTTGAATCTCGAAAAAATAAGCAAAACAAAAACAGAAATTGTAGTTGATTTCGAAAAGTTTATAGTTGTTTTCAGAATTATTGTAGTTGATTTTGAAAACCAGAAACTGAAGAGAAAAAAAAAAACTGAAAAAAAAATATTTAATTAAAAAAATTAATAATTTTTTTTAAATAAATAAGTCAATATTATAATTAAAAGAAAAAAAAGGAAATGAAATGAACATTAAAGTAGTGGAGCGTGAATAGAACGAAGGGTAAATTTGGAATAACAAAAAATATGGATCTATCACTAATAATAGAAAAGGGGTTGGACCCAACCTTATTTAAAAAATTATATCCCCTAGTTTAATACTCCCTTCTTCCTCTTCAAAATTTTAATAACAAGTAACTACAACTAATATTTTTTTACCAGAACAATCTAATAAGCATAGAGGGAAAACCTAATTCTTCTTTCTATTTGTGAGCATCAAACTTGTTTTCTTCGTTTTTTGTGGAATTGAACCGTTGGATGTGACCGAAATTTGGACAAATATTCGGAGCTCATACTTCTATATTATGTACGGACGAGATTGAATTTGCTCTCTTAAAATTTGGTGTCTCCTAACTTTGGATATCAATTGTGGAAGTAGCCACAATTTGTTGAGATTTTTTTTTTTCATTTTTTACACTTCATTTTGAGAGATTTTCCACGTAAAATTTGCTCGAGTAGTTTGTGTTTGAATTTGATTTTCCAATTATTATTACCTTTTTTTTTTTTTGTTGAGAAGATGCAGTTTGAGCATTATTGCATATTCGATGAGGAAACTTCGGAATGAATGGTGGCGGCGACTATGAAATGCACTAGTGAAAATGGAGCAGCTTGCAGGCCAAATGGTTAGAATAAGTTTTGTAGTCATAGACATAGATAGTCATATGTCGCATATAGTCATATATATGTTTTGTAATTTTCCCTATAAGGTATAGCAAGATAAATTTTATTGAGTTTTTTGTGTGGATGTTGATTGTATTTCTTTCGTAAATATGGTTGTACTACACTATATAATAGGGATTTTTTAGTTGAAAATGTAAAAAACGGCAATATAAAGAAAGAATGTGACTATAATTGATATAGTCATATTCAACGGTAGTCATATTCGACGTAGTAAACTTATAAAAAAATCAGAAAAAATATTTTTATAAAAAGAATTTAAAAAAAAATGAAAAATAAAAAAATCGACAAAAATAAATGTAGGTCAACTAATGTTAAGGTTGATTTATGTATGTGAAGGGTATTTTTGGAATAAAGAGAGCTATGGGGTATTGCAAAGGACGATTTTATGGTTGAGTTTAGTTCTACGTCTTAGCGGGGTGAGGGGTTTATTGCTAAAAACCTCCAACAAAAAATGTAATTAATGATTCATTGAAATTAAAGTAACAAACAATTGGGAAAAGAAACTCTCCAAATAGACAAATATTGTGAGGGGTGGAGTAAGGATGACAAAAAAAACTAACATGCTAGCTACCCATGGGTATCCACCCAACTTATAACCCGTTACCGAAACCATTGCGTAGAAAACAACAGCGGTCTGCTCAGGTTCAGCAAGTCTATTTTCTTCCATCTGGAGAAGCGATCGAATCTGTAGAAAAGTGGGAAGGAGATTCTGAAAGGAGATGAGGTTGGCGACGATCCCATAATTTTTCAGAAGGCCATGTAAGGTTTGTAAAACGAGTTGTTTGTCGGAAATTGGATTTCCAACATCGACCAAGCTGTCCGCCGTGATTTTGATTGTTTGGCAATAATCGTGAATAGAGGGAGAGCCTTTCTTGAGGGACTTGAATTTCTCTTCAAGTTGAATGGCCCGATAGTCTTTATTGTCGATGAAGAGAGAGGAGATGGTCGTCCAGAGATGGCAGTGGATGTTTTGGAGAATATCATGCTGAACAGATCATCAGAGATAGTGTCGTAGATCCAAGTTTGAAGGAGATAGTTGGCGCGTTGTCATTTATCGGCGGAAATTGAGTCGGGTCGGGGTTTTCCATGGAGAATATTAGAAAGACAGAAGCATTGGTGGTGATTTTGAAATAGTGGCTCCACTTTTGATAGTTGGGAGTTTTGAGATTTATGATGACGGGATGAGAGATTTGATATTGGAGATGGCATGAGTAAGGTGGAAGGGATTGAGAGGGGCGGCGGGGGGAGTAGCTTCATCACCGGCCATGGTAAAGAAGAGAGGCGGTGGCGGCTGAGGGGATGGTGGTGGTGACGGCTAGGTTGACCTAGTGTCTGATACCATATAGGAAGAATACAATTGGAGAAAGAGAGAATTGTGTCTCTGACGTATATTACTCATATATATAGTTACATGTAAGAAATCCTAACCTATTACAAGATATATCTATAATAAATAATAATAATAATTGTCAACAATATATACGCTAATACTATTCATTCTTACACTTTCTTTTTAATATTTAAAATGTAGATAAATCGAACAATCAAAATTAGTTAATTTGAAAATATGTACGAGAAAATAAATTTGTTTGAAGAAGGTAAAATATGATTTTAAAGTTTATGAAGTTGATTTTAAAGATCGTGTGGTAGCAAAATAGCCAGCAGTTTTGCATTTGTAGTTTTGAAAGAAACATTCAATTTGATTGCATTTGTTGTTTTGAAAGAAACATTCAATTTGATTCAGCCTAAAAAATCATGATAGTGATCCCTAATTTTAACCAACTAGTATTCACTCGTGCGATGCACGGGGCACTTTTTTTAAATAAAAATACATATCACTAAAACAAACTTAATAATTTATATATTTTTACACTCATTGTATATTCACGGAAAAATGGAATTAACGGTTTTCAATAATTGCAATCACTAAAATGGAATAAAGTCAACAGTTCATCGACCAACAATATTAAAAAAATTAAGATTAATATGTTCTTCATAGTTACAATATAAAAACAATATTAAATTTTAGTATATCGACTTCCCTTAAAGATAATAAGATTTGCATTGCGTACCCTAACAGCATGACTGAAGACAACATTGCACGGGGAAAAACATATAGAAAAAATAGACATGCCAATGAATAAGTTTGTAAAAAAAAAAGAAAAAAAAGGGTAAATAGCGATTTATCTCCCTGTGCGCTCAATCTAGCCGTTAAAGGTTAATGGATTGTGCGTCTCACTCGTTCAAAAATGACTTCGTTGGTTTTTTTTACCATAAATTAATATTTTTACACCTTTTGAATTAGAAAATTCGAAAATTACAGATTCACCTCGAGTCATAAGCCCCACATTGAAGTTTATAACATTTTCAATTGAGTCCTTAACATTTTTAAAATCCGCTCTTCGCAAAAATCAACCAAAACCATCACCCCAATTATATTCATCTTTTCTTTCCCCGCGAGCCAATGAGATTGAGGAGAATCCCTAAAATCCAGTTTCACATTTGAATTCGTAAGAACATATATGCCGACGAAGTGGAAGAGGACGAGGCTGATGGAGGGTCGTCTTTGTCTTGTACCGATGTGTATACTGTGTGAGATTTTGGTGGAAGAGCGAGAGGCTTGGATTCATTTCGGGTTTGCATCTATTTAAAATCAGATTCTTCACTTCAAAATGTGAGATGACAAAGCACATGTGAAGATGGCGGCACATGTGAAATTCTCACATTCATTCGACGGTATACACATATCATGTATAAAGACACACTCACACAACCCACAATTTAAAAAAAATTTGAAATCTTTCTTTTCCAAACCACATACAATACATGGCTTCATGTGCATTTCGACTTTGATGGATTCCCAGCATGAAATACACATACATGGATCCAAAATACGATCAAAATGGTTGTTGAAAAGTACATATAATGTGGATTGAACACATATTTTTATCCTAGAACCAATTGTAATTCGTGATTCTAATCAACAAAAATCAAATTAAAATGGGAGTTGCTAGAATTGTAATTATTATGCGTAAAGAAACGGGGACTAAAAAATGAATAAAAAATGAAAAAAAAAACAAAAATTCCGATGGAAGAAAAATTACATACATCAATGAGAAGTATATGGCTCGAGTATTAAAAATAACATTGATATGGGGAGATTATATAGTATGGATTGTAAGCATAATATTGGAAATGGTTTAAAATTTCAGCATTCAAATTTTAAAATGGGTGGCAATCTATAAATGGAACAAATATGGTGATATTGTAAAATATTCTTAATGTAAATTAATCGTTAATAAATTAATACTCTTTCCCTAATCAAAGTATTTCAAAATTTATGAGGGCCCATTTGGATGGAAGGATTTGGAGGGGCATTTCAAATACATAATAATAGATCCATTACACTATTGTTTTTTGAGCAATTGTGGTGGATTTCAAAATGACTCCAAATTGGGGTCATTTCAAGTCCCTCCATCCAAATGGAGCCTTAATTAATTTAAAGTAAATTTAGAAAATTACAAAAATTAGCTTCATATTACTATTCAGTAAAAATAATCATTCGGTGAAATTAACGCACCATATTTATTACATATTTCAAAATATTACATAGATTAGTAATATATTTGTCTTAAATAATTGATATGTGTGCGCGTAAATATTGGATAATGATACACATAAATGGGCCATTTTTTTCTGCTATAATTCACCTATTTTTTTTTAAAAAAATGGGTAGTTTTTTGGATTATTTCAGAACTACAATAAAGCGTCATTTGAAATTACACCTTATAACAGTTGTTGGATTGGGCTTTCATCAACGGTCCACTGGGCTCTCATCAACGGTCCACTGTCCTGTTTTGTCTTCTAAATCGAATGGCCAGACTTAAACTGGACGATCCGACATCTCTTAAAAGGCGTCATTTGAAATGACAACCTTTGACCGCCATACAGGATCAACACGTCACTCACAATGACGCCTTTTAAGATCCGTTTGTTGGCGCCAGATTTCTGTTAGTAAAGATTGAAGAAATCCGCCATACGTCGAAATTAAAGATTGGCAAATATTTGTTTTTCATGTTTATTTTGGAATTAATTAGAGTCCTATTTTTGTAATATTGTTATTAGGACTTAGATTTATTTCCATGTATTATATTCTAGTTAGGTATCTTTTGTACTTATCTAGAATAGAAGTAGAAATCGACTAGGATTCTATTACCTAGTTAATCGATTTCTTAGGGCCCAAGTTAGGTTTAGGGTGGTGGATTTCGTGCGTATATAAGGCCCTCAACCTCATATGAGTCCCATGGAGCTTTAATAAGAAAAATCCCATCATAAATGCTTTGAAGGGTGCAGCCCCGTCGGCATACCAGGTGTGGTAACAGACCAGGTTTCTTCTACCAGGCCATAAAGAAGATCGGCGTTTCGGGAGAAGTGCTTAAAAGATCTCGGGAGAGGTCGATCCGCCGTTTGAAGGGAGTTCAACATTGAAGGAAGTCCAAGAGTGCGGATGGAGGAATTGCGTTGATTATCAACAAGTTCGAGTCGTGTGCAAGAATGGCGTATCACATAAAGAGGGAGTCTTTAGTGTTTTATTAAGTCCTATTAATGTACACTTAAATCTGAACTAGTTTTGCAAGTCCTCGTGGATGTAGGGTACGTTTGTATCCGAACCACATTAAATTCTTGTGTTTTTTATTCTGCTTTTAGTAGGTTAATTAATGTGATAACACAAGAATATTGTTACCACACCTAATGTTGTAACACGTAGTTTGTCTCAACAGTTGACTAGATTTCCATAGGCATTTAAAATCAACACCGTTGATTTTGCTTATATCAAACGGCAGGAATTGAGCTGAATTTTTTTTATTTTCCTTAATTCTTTTTATTGTTGTTAAATTGGAATACATAGTTGAACTTCAACTTTAATTTAATTATATGTTATAATTTAAATTTTGTCCTTTATTTATTTATGTAATTTGTTTGTAATTAAGTATAAAATAATACAAAATTAATCAATTAACCTAAAAAATAATTAATAATTTCTTGCATAAGTTACATATAAAGAACTATTTTGTCAAATATACTATTTTTTTAAATTTTGTATTTTATTAAATTAAATAATAAAATGCCTAATTATTAGGAAATATTTTTTTATCTCCAAATCCTTTAATTTATTTAATTTTTTGTTTATTGAATAACTAAAATACTAAAAAAATTTAAAAAATTAACCAACATAAAATACAATAATAATATTACCAATAACGGTGAACTCAGGTGCCACATCTCAGGGGCCTTTTAATCCTGTGCACTCTACCAACTTGTTCATCCTCATCATTTTCGTTATCACTCGATGAATCTACGGATCGAGAATAAGGAATAAGTGTCATCAGACGATCTACCAGTTGCGATGTAGATGTAAACATGTGAAGACCCCGTCTTCCAAATTCATATTCGGATTATAGTAGGGGTATTGGGTGCATAGATCTGCATCAACGGGATTATAATTATACTAACGACTGTAGATAGTATTAAAAATCAAATCAAAGGTACTAAACATACCTGATTGAAGTCTCTATGATCTAGAATGTGTATAATTATCGAATGTCGGATACTATGCATGATAAGAAGTTCTTGTCTCACCATCGTGCATCTCCGTAAACCTAGGAGGCACCGTGATTGAGGCATCTGAGACAGT